>NC_139951.1:31744055-31896555 GCF_963454915.1 Gymnoscopelus microlampas | reverse complement strand
ACGCATCCATTTCACACTGAATAAAGTTATTTTGAATTTGACTCTCTCCCCCTTTCTCTGTCTCTGTCTCTGTCTCTGTCTCTCTCTGTCTCTCTCTCTCTCTCTCTCTCTCTCTCTCTCTCTCTCTCTCTCTCTCTGTAGCCATAGACTTGTTGTATGGGGGAATATACTGCTTTGTGTGCCAAGACTACATTTATGACAAAGACATGGAACAGATCGCCAAAGAGGAGCAGAGGAAATCCTGGAAAATGCAAGGTACTAGAGACAGACAACACACACACACACACACACACACACACACACACACACACACATATACAGGTGTACACATACATACAGCCATATTATATATAGGTAGATATTGTACGTATGGAGTTGACAGATTTACTGTAACATACTGTGTGTTGTCGCTTTTTTTAGTGCCGTAGTAGGCATGACACAGGTGTGTGTGTGTGTGTGTGTGTGTGTGTGTGTGTGTGTGTGTGTGTGTGTGTGTGTGTGTGTGTGTGTGTGTGTGTGTGTGTGTGTGTGTGTGTGTGTGTGTGTGTGTGTGTGTGTGTGTGTGTGTGTGTGTGTGTGTGTGTCTGTCACAGGTGTAGGTGAGAAGTACTCATCGTGGGAGCCCACTAAGAGAGAGTTAGAGCTACTGAGGCACAACCCCAAGAGGCGGAGAATCACCTCCAACTGTACTATAGGTGACCAAATAAAATGTTATTATTATTATTACATATTTGTAATGAATTATTATTAATTTCTATTCATGTGTTTGTGCATGTGTGGGGGGGGGAGAAATAATGCTGTTGTGCATGGCACAGCATCCTCACACGTCTTAACCCTTTAAGGCCGGGAAGGGAACGCATGTGTGTCATTTTAAGATTTCTTTGGCTATTCAAAAATAGCAGATATACAAGCTCATAGCGCGGTACCGAGTGCTGCGCTATGAGCTTGTAGATCTGCAATTTTTAGAAAAAAAATGTAGAACATTTTTGCAAATCTTTTATTTTCAACTCAAATCTTTGCTTCTGGGGGTCCCTGGAACAAAATATTCTTAGATGGGAGGGGGTCCGCGGACAAATACATATTATTTTGGGGGTCCTTGACATGAAAAAAGTTTGAAAATCATTGATAATATAGCAACATAAGTAAAAAATCAATTTAAAAAAACAAACTGTTAGACATTTGTAAAATCCCCAGAAGCAAAGATTTGAGTTAAAAACCTTTGCTTTAAAAAAGTATATATATATATTCAAACTAAAGATTTGCACACATTTTCACGATTTTTCAAAAATAGCAGATCTACAAGCTCATAGCGCGGCACTCGGTGTCGCGCTATGAGCTTGTATATCTGCTATTTTTGAATAGCGCAAAGAAATAAAAAAAATGACACGGATGCGTTCCCGGTCTTAATGGGTTAAACAACACACACTCAACAAAGTGCTGGCATCTTTACAACAGAGGGACAACCTGGATTGAGTCACGTGATTATTTCCCCGTCTCAAGCGGTGCTAGAGAAAGATAGAGTGAACAATGGCTGGGGAGTGTGCAGGGAGTGTGAAAGAGAGAAATGAGCATGGGTGTGCGGAAGGAGGGAGGGACAGAGAGAGAGATAGAGAGAGGTAGGAGAGATGGAGGTGGAGAGAGAAGAGACGGAGGGAGACAGATTTGGAAAGACAGAACGAGGCGGTGTTTAGCATCCAGTAGTAGCCTGCATCTATCTTGTTTACCATCTCTGAGCTGACGGGGAGACAGATGGAGGGAGGGGAAGAGGAAGGGAGATGAATGAGAGATGAGAGAGAGAGAACGGGGATAAGTGATGGAAGGGAGATCAATGAGAGATGAGTGGGAGAAAAGATGACAGCAGAAAGTGATGGAGGGGTGGGAGGGAGAGGGATGCAGAGGAGTTTAGAGAGTGTGAGGGGGATAGGAGCTGGGCATTTGGGAGAGAGAAGAGGAGACGGAAAAGGGACAGAGAAAGAAAGGTGGAGAGAATCAATTGGCAGTTGTAGAGAGAGAGGGAGAACTAGAAAAATGTGCTCCTCTGTGCTCCTCACGGCAATCGGACGCTGCTTTCATGATTTGAGGCATTTTGTACAAAACGGGCCACTCCTGCAAACTTTGGAAGCCAATCTTAGCAAATCAGGATAGAATATGAAAGATCCGACAGATCGGTCTTGATCACATGACTATAGAGATAATGTGTACCGATTTGCGTGACATTTAGACAGAATCTGTTATTATTATCAAAAAGAATTTTGTGCAAAAATCGGCATCCTAGTGGCGCTATAAGTTTCATACAAAAGTATTGGCATCAAAATGTACTTAAAGTACCAAATGTTTAGTACTAAAATGTTTGAAAATAGCAGATCTACAAGCTCGTAGATCGGCTATTTTCAAATAGCCTATGTATAAAATAGGGCTGAAGTGGTTAACGTATGTTTCATAATATCATCATTTATATCTTAAAAGTAACTAGCAACTAAAGTTTTCAAATAGTTGTAGTGGAGTAAAAGTATTATATTTGCCTCTGAAATGTAGTGGAGTAGAAGTAAAAGTACAGAAAATTGAAAATACTCCAATAAAGTAAAAAATCCTCAAAAGTGTACTTAAGTACAGTACTTGAGTAAATGTACTTAGTTACTTTACACCACTGCCTGTACTGTTAACAAACTTGTCAATAAAGTATTCAATCAATGATTGGGGTTGAGGTGGAGTCTGAAGAGGTGAGTCTTCAGACTTCGGTGGAAAAGGGGTTGTGAGTCTGCAGTGGATTCTTTTTGTATATCTGTGACAATAAGCATTTGGGTCTATCTCTGTCACAGGTCTGCGTGGACTGATAAACCTGGGTAACACATGTTTCATGAACTGCATCGTTCAGGCACTGACACACACGCCCCTGCTCAGGGACTTCTTCCTCTCCGACAGACATAAGTGTGAGATGCAGAGCAACTCCTGTCTGGTGTGTGAGATGTCACAGCTCTTCCAAGAGGTGAGCGTGCGTGTGTTGGGGGATTGACTTGGGAAAAGTATAAAGTATAGATAAGTGACTGTTGTTAATCCATAGTTAACAACGTTGTCTCAGTTGCTCCAATGAACACAATTGGCTGTGTTCAGCGGTTAGGTGCTGGAAAGTCAGCAGGGGAGGGCGTTCTCTGTCTGCACTAGCGACTAACGATCTAGAAGCTCAAAACGCGGTGCGATGCGACACGTTTTGTGCTTGTAGATCTGCTATTTTTGAATTTTGAATCCTGAAAAGTAACAGTTTTTGACGTATGAGATTCCACTCAACAGCAACGATATGGAGGTGGTGATCTCATTATATGGAAGATGGGGTACTTTTTGAAGCCGTGTGTTCAGTTTTCAAAGGACCATGTTTCATCTGCACTCTCTCTCTGTCTCTCTGTGTCCGTGTGTCCAGTTCTACTCTGGCCATCGTTCTCCCCACATTCCCTTCCGTCTGTTACACCTGGTGTGGACTCACGCCAGACACCTGGCTGGCTACGAACAGCAGGACGCTCACGAGTTCCTCATAGCAGCCCTGGACGTCCTGCACAGACACTGCAAAGGTCTCTTAGACGCACGCACACACACACACCCTAGACATAATAATGCAGGTGCACTCACATACAGTATATTAGTCTTAGACATACTGCAGGTAGACACACACACACACACACACACACACACACACACACACATTATATACTATATAGACAGACACATATATGCTCGAGGCATATTGCACACTACACTCACCCACATGAAAACTACACCAGACGTTTTCAATTGCCGGTCTATGATCCGTCACCAGTCAGTGGAATTTTGGATTCTGGACCACAGAGTAGTCTCACTTTGCCAGACATACGTCTGGTGACAACTAAATTCAATGTAGGGGCTGATTTTAAATATCTTCCTGCCCAATTTCCACTCCCCCAAATCTTATACCTTGTGCTTATTTTCTTCCTGTTGCAACTACTGTCAAATGTTTTATTAAATGTATTCATGTATAGAGTTTTATACTGTTTTTTTGGAGGTTTCACCTTCAATATAACATTCATTCACCTCTAATATGAAGTGTTGGCAACCATATCACCATTAATTAAACATATTATGGTGATAGGCGAACACTGGGGAATTGCCCCAAAAACAAATTTGTCACTACAGCGGGACTCTAGTTGTTGCTATCATTGCAGCACTGTATTTAATTATACTATCTGCTAGCGTTTCATTGATTGATTGGATTTCTTCATGTTTATCGTATTCTTTTAAACTTGTGGTTGACAGCCTAATACCAAAAACATTATACCAAAAATGTACAGTATTAACACATTTTATTTTACAACCCAACATTACTGACTTACTGTTAAATGGTGTAGTACCGGTCCGTGAGAGAAATTGCAAATGCATAGTGGTTCCCAGGGACGTGCAGGAATATGAGGGGCAGGGGTTGGAATTCCAAAAGGGCACCTTTACCTGGCGCCACATAGGGCGCCAGCGAATCCTTATTTTTTTTACATTTCTACACAGGAATATCTCATTTTAAATTAACACTAGGAATCTAGGATTATACTGAAAAAATAACTCCACTAACTGAATAATATTCATACAAAAATTCCAATTGTTATAATAACACTGGTCTGATATTTTCTCCTTTTCTCTCTCACTTTCATCTCGCCACATGCTCTCCCTACAAGTAATTTGAAATGAACAGTATGATACCTTTTTCTTTCACACATACCTATCTGTCTCAAATTAAGACGCATCACTCGTCTTGTGTGCTCTCCTCTCCTCGTTGTTGAGTGGACATGTGCGTTGTGCGCCCGGCCAGGTTTCGATTGTGTGTACTGTATATACTTTGTTGTGCGGTATCGCGCACAGAAAATAGCCGATCTACAAGCTCGCGTCACACTGCGATGCGTAGTGAGCTTGTAAATCGTCTATAATTCTGTGCACGCACTGCGCAGCACCGCGCTCAATTAAGTAAGCTTTACTGGAGATGTAGTGTAGGCGGCATGGATTTCTACAGAGGGCAATTCTTTCAACATAAAATGCTGCATTCAAGTTCAGGAGAGTAAGAAAGGGGCAATTATCTTGAATGCTGCCTTCGAGTATGGCATGGAGAAGGGGCATTTGCGTTTTTTTCACCATAGTAAATGCTGCATCTATGGTCTGGAGAGAGGGCACTTTTTACCGACAGGCAAAAGGGCGTTAGCCCAAGCCCCCTTTGATGTCTATGTGTGCACGTGCCTGGTGGGCCCTTAATAATAATAATAATAATAATGAATTGCATTTTTATGGCGCTTTTCTAAGTACTCAAACTTACTCAAAGCGCTCTTACAATGGTTCATTCATTCATTCAAGGAGGGGACATTGGGCCCTTGGGACAAATAGTTTGAGAACTCCAACTGCACACAAACACGCAAAATGTGGAATCATTCAGAAAAATATTAACACAACTGTTCTCTTTTGGGGGTCGTTGGCATGGAAATGCTTGAGAACCACTGCCCTGCATATACAGTACTGCACTGATACACACATTCATATTAAATGCTGTGAACCTGTGTCAAACAAACCAAGTGGTACAGTAATTACAGTGCCAAGAAAATTATTAAAATAACAGTGCCAAAAAAATTAAAATAACTATCTACGTAACATACTTAGCATTGTGGACAAGCAAACGGCACACATCTGTCTAAAATAACAATAAAGATATAAAGGAATACGGAGTGCTAACTGCTAAGGGGTGAGGTGGAGTCTGAAGAGGTTAGTTTCAGACTACGGTGTAAAATGGGGAGTGAGCCTGCAAACCTGTGACAGATAAAGGTAATTCCACTTTACCTTGGGAGTGGAGTCTAGTATGCTTGGAGCGTTGGCCAGGGTGTCATAGGGACAGGATGGACCAACGTTCTGTGTTAGCTGATGTAAGTGTTTTGAAATGGATGATGCAACATTTGTGCCAACAGAGCACGAATCGAACTTAGAACTGAGACGGCAACATAGAGGGAGGGAGGGATCAAGACAAAGGGAGAGAGGGAAATGAATAAAGAGGGGATAAAAGAAGCATTATGAGAAAGACACAGGTTGATAGAGGTGGAGACGGTGTCTGTAGTGATGAATGAAGAGAGGAGAGGACAGTAATTGACAGTGAGCTGTTTGAGAAGTGCTGATTGCATTGAGACTCTTTCTCTCTCTCTCGCTCTTTCTGTCTCTCGCTCTGCTTCTCTCTCTGATACTGCAGTTGAGGGGGCAGACAGAGTGAACGGTGATATTGGTGGGAGGGGCTGTTATGCAGTACTGCTTGTGTTTGTGTGTGTCTTCACAGGATAGAAAGATGAGGAAAATGACAATTTGCTTCCAGCTCAAGAAATGATTAATGTGATGAATGGAAAACAATGATGTTCCTCACAATTAAAGCAATAACTGTGTGTGTGTGTGTGTGTGTGTGTGTGTGTGTGTGTGTGTGTGTGTGTGTGTGTGTGTGTGTGTGTGTGTGTGTGTGTGTGTGTGTGTGTGTGTGTGTGTGTGTGTGTGTGTGTGTGTGTGTGTGTGTGTGTGTGTGTGTGTGTGTGTGTGTGTGTGTGCGTGCGTGCGTGCGTGCGTGCGTGCGCACAAACTTTCATACAGATGACAATGGGAAGAAAGCCAACAACCCAAATCACTGTAACTGCATCATCGACCAAATCTTCACTGGTGGGCTGCAGTCAGACGTCACCTGTCAAGTCTGCCAGTAAGTGTGTGTGTGTGTGTGCTTGTTTGTTATCTTATCTCCTCCAAACAGCAGGTGAAAATTGTGAAAAATAGCATGCACTTGACAGAGGCGGAGATGCTATCTGTCTCCCACTATCCTCAGACGATCAATTCTGTCCTGAAATGACTCATACTCTCCTCTCCTTCCTGCAGTCAGACACGAAAATCACACAACACAAATGCTGACAATTTATACACTTCCACACACAGACCACAGAACACACACACACACACACACACACACACACACACACACACACACACACACACACACACACACACACACACACACACACACACACACACACACACACACACACACACACACACACACACACACACACATCCAGCTGCCTCATCCACTGCAGCAACATGAGTTCTCAGACCACAGGACCTATGAAGTTGAACTCTAGTTCCACCCGGTGGTCAGTTTGCGTACTTCACATTTCTTCTTCTTTCTGTTTTTTGGAGACAATCGAATGTGGGTCAACCAAGATTTGAAGGTCGTACATCAACAACATTGGGAAATGTGACACATAAGGTCATTGGCAATGGCAATCTTTGTTGGGAGAATTTTAGTTACTTTGGTTGCAACCTCAGTGGCTTATTTCACAATTTAAATAAGCTTTAGGGCTTTATTGTGTTTTTATCCTCTGTGATATTGTGTCTGCTATATGGTGTGGAAGTGCTGATGTGCTCTTTCCTTTTATCACCAAATAAATGCATTCATTCATAAGAGGAGCGCAGGCTAAATAATCATCATCATCATAACCTTTTTTTAAACTCAGAGTACAATTGAGGAGCAGGCCCTCATTTTCTATGTAGGCAAGGTAACAATAAAGAACAGAGTACTCAACAGGTAGAGTCATCCATAAATAACACTAATTCAGAAGACAGAAAATACTTAAAAATCTAAACGGCTTAACCAAAATATTTTAAATAAAACGGTTACAATCTCGAGCAAAAAGTGTTAGAAACCTGGATAACAGAAATAAACTGCATTTCACATTTATATCTTTCTCTCTTTCTCTTTCTACTGGTACTAGTTTAGTTTTGGCATTGCGACAGAACACACGCCTTCCCCTCACGTAAACTCAATGCTCACCTCTTCTCTTCCCTTCCCTCCTCTCTCTCTCTCTCTCTCTCTCTCTCTCTCTCTCTCTCTCTCTCTCTCTCTCTCTCTCTCTCTCTCTCTCTCTCTCTCTCTCTCTCTCACTGTCTCTCTCTCTCCCAGCGGTGTGTCGACAACCATCGACCCGTTCTGGGACATCAGCCTGGACTTGCCGGGCTCTTCCACGCCCTTCTGGCCCCTCAGCCCGGGAGGAGACGGCTCAGCCCTTAACGGAGAAACTCACACCAGCGGGTCCACCACACTCACTGACTGCCTCCGCAGGTACCAGCACCAGACATCAATCACAATTAATAATTATATACTGTAGAACACAAGAACAGGATACCAGGAGTTGACCCTGGAATTGTGCTTAAATGACTTGGATTCCAAGTGTTAAGTCATTTTGACAGAAACTACATTTATTATGGCCATTATGTGGTAATCTGTGACCATTTTACCTTGTCATTTGGTGCCATGCCATTTACTCTGATCTCACACTTGTAAGTCACTCTGGATAAGAGCGTTCTCCCTCACAGAGCAGTTCTGTGAGGGAGAATTGAGCTGTTACAGGAACATACGATATCCCACAAAATGTTATTTTTTTCCTTTTTACCTTTTGTAAGCCAGAATTGTTTGTCTGACCCAAGACCTATACTGCCTTGTTCACAGGACTAGAATAGAGGACAAATACCACAGCAGTGTTTGGTGGTGTTTTCTTGTATCCAATTTTTTTTAATATTAGTATATAATCTTAAAAAAATGATTTTAATATAATATTTTTAACTCATTAACTGCCAGAATATAACATCGTCTATAGCTGACCTTGCCAGCGATTTCCGAGCCTTTTCACTAACCTTTGAAAAGTCATAGAATATTATTCTTCACAATGATCAATCCACGGATCGCTTTAAAAGACGTATCCGGGTCTTGTAGAATCGAAGGAAAAAAGTGTGCCGTCGTGATCATCCGTTCCATAGTTATTGGCAGTTGAAGAGAGTCAAATGGTGACTCATAGGTTAGTGAAGAGCGCCATCTAGCGTATAAACACTGAAAACACCAAAACATGTCAAACAAGTCAATGGTGGTGTGGGCTTTGGAAAAAAACATGTCAAACACATCTATGGTGGTGTGGGCTTTGGAAAAAAACATGTCAAACACGTCTATGGTGGTGTGGGCTTTGGAAAAAAACATGTCATACACGTCTATGGTGGTGTGGGCTTTGGAAAAAAACATGTCAAACAAGTCAATGGTGGTGTGGGCTTTGGAAAAAAAACATGGTAAACACGTTAATGGTGGTGTGGGCTTTGGAAAAAACATGGCAAACACGTCAATGGCAGAGAATGAGTTAAGATATTAACCACTATATTGCTCACAAGTATTTGAGCTTGTAGATCTGCTATTTTCACTATAATAACATGCCCAAAGTACTGCAGGGACACAAGGTTGAAAGTGGTTAATAAGAGTATGCAGCATCGCTGTATTTGGAGATAAATTGCCACCACAGTCTACTGTTAGAACGGAGCCAGTACAAGAAAAGTGCACTCCTTGATTGCAAAATAATCGGTTTGATTTGGGGTCAGATTTTGGGCCGTTCTCCAGCCTAGATCGGGAGCTAATCTAAGGCATAATTATCCTCTAGTGTGAGCCGTTCAAAGATCCAATCTTAAGCCCCCGAGTTGCTCACAGGACAGTCAGGGCCGTCCCAAGAATGTTTAAACATGTTTGATATTTATCTGGATCGCTACTGTCTGAGTGGGAGTCGATTGTAACCGCGAGAAAGACAGTCTACAAGCAGACAGACGTGAAGTGAACTGCTAGTCACTGCTGCTGCTTTCGCATGTTATCACGTGAGATGAAATGACGTGAGGTGCTGCGTTCTGGCAACCCCGAGAATCTGAATTGAATCCAGAGCTTATCTCCTTGTATTTGTATTGTTCAATTGAGATTTGTGTCAGATGCTTATCAGAGTGAACAATGTAGTGCCACAAAGAAACTAGGATACCAGGTAAACGATGAAACCTAGTAGCATCTGTAGGGCTTGTAGTGCATACTAAAAAACATTATCTATACTTGACAGACAGCCGTAAGCAGCAGCAAATGACAAGCAAGGAATGAGCAATACAGCTTCCCTTTTGACCCTACATACCATTTTCCTGCATAAATTATATAATTTTCTAGACCGGAATATTCAATCATTTCCGGTACAAAATCAAATGTAGCGTAACTACCTCTCTGTAGTCACAGCACGCACATACACACACACACACACACACACACACACACACACACACACGCACACACGCACACACGCACACACGCACACACAACCACACAACCATTCCATCCATTCCTGTGTTCTCTGCAGGTTTACCAGACCAGAGCACTTAGGCAGCAGTGCTAAGATCAAGTGTAGTGGTTGCCATAGCTACCAGGAGTCCACCAAACAACTGACCATGAAGAAACTCCCCATCGTCGCTTGCTTTCATCTCAAGGTAGTGTGTGTGTGTGTGTGTTTGCGTGCGTGCGTGCGTGCGTGCGTGCGTGCGTGCGTGCGTGCGTGCGTGCGTGCGTGCGTGCGTGCGTGCGTGCGTGCGTGGTAATACAAGATTCATCTTTCAAATTATCAAAAATGCACAGAACCTTTGGAATTTTGTTTCATGAAATAATCAATGCTTATTGATTAATACCAACTTCCCTGACATCTCTTCTTACATCTCTGTCTCTCTCTCTCTGTCCTTCTCTCACTCCCTTGACTTCACTCTTTGTCTTCATCTCTCCTTTCCTCCCCCTGCCATCTCTCCCCTTCCCTTTCTCTTCATCTTTATCTGACCCTCCTCCCTCTCCCTCTCTCTCTCTCTCTCTCTGCCTCTCTCTGTGTTTTAGAGGTTTGAACACTCAGCCAAGCTACGCAGAAAGATCACCACCTATGTGTCTTTCCCCTTAGAGCTGGACATGACCCCCTTCATGGCCTCCAGGTCTGTCTGTCTGTCTGTCTGTCTGTCTGTCTGTCTATCTCTCTCAGCTATATATCCAGTGCACATACACGTATGAACATGTTTTTGTATTCAATGTGGTTTGGTGTGTTTCAGTAAAGAGAGCAGGATGAATGGGCAGTATCAACAAACCTCAGACCCCTTCAACAACGACAACAAGTAAGAACACAGTGTTTGATTTTTTTGCTGACTTAAACCCTCTAAACGGACCGGCTTCGAATGCAACCAATGCACTGAATGGGACATTATCACGTTTTATCAGACGATCGAATGGTCTAAGTAGGCGAGATACTGACCTACCCGCGTTTCATCAGACCATTGATTTGGGTGTAATCAAGAGATACTGACCTACCCAGAGGCTGAGCTGTCCCCGCAACATGATTTACGGTTCTGTGCCTATCGGTGCATTACTCGGACGGCGCTGAGTAGGCTCAAGCGAACGTTGCAACAACATCATCCCAAAAAACCTGCAGTAATCCTGGTCTCTATACTGCCTCCCCCTGGTCAGCCGGGGCGCCTGATGGAGGGTAAGGAACTGGTTGGAATACGTGTTCCTTCCACACGCTACATCCTACTGGGGAAACTCCCCCCTGTCAGGTGATAAGAAGCGGCCTGCTCACTCCTCATGCATTGAAGGAAGCATGAGCTCAGTTTGGGGCTCTCCCCAGGCTGGCCGAGGGAGAGTAGCGCCACTGGCACTGGGTGAAAAAATGGGTTACAAAAATCGTGGGATAAAAACATTTAGTATCTTAAAAAATCACACCCAGTGTGAAGGTGGCGGCGCGACGTGAAGCTTGACCAATCACTTTGTTGACGGGTCTGACCAATCACTTTGTTGACGGGTCTGACCAATCAGAGCGTTGACGGGTCTGACCAATCAGAGCGTTGATGGGTCTGACCAATCAGAGCGTTGACGATGAACACGGACAAAGTCAGGTATAGAGCAGGATCCGCTCTATACCTAAAGGTATAGAGCGGCTAGCGCCGCTAAAAAATAAACACCCCTACGGCCCTTCTTCCTCACACCTCTGTTCTTTTTCCTTTTTTCCTTTATTCCTCCACCCCCCATACCGCCTTCCTCTTCCCTTCTCTCTTTCTCTCTTACATTTCCTTTATTTCTACGTCTTCCACCCCTCCCTCTCTCTCTTCCCTCCCTGCTCCCTCCCTCCTGTTCCCTGGCTCTGGCAGGTACAGTCTGTTTGCAGTGGTCAACCACCAGGGAACACTGGAGAGTGGACACTACACCACCTTCATCCGCCAGCACAAGGACCAGTGGTTCAAATGTGACGACGCCATCATCACCAAGGCTAGCATCAAGGACGTACTGGACAGTGAAGGGTGAGAGAGAGAAAAGAGAGAGAGAATGTGTGTGAACTGTGAACAACCCCCCCCATATGGCCCCAAACAAAGGATAGAATTTGTCAGAGTGTTTAAAAAGGTGTCCCCTCTGGTATTTTTTGTCTCTCCGCTAGGTACCTTTTGTTCTACCACAAACAGTTCCTGGAGTACGAATAATTCCCCTCTTTGTCTGCTCACTGAATCCACAACGGCGGTGTGGAGGAGAGAAGAGAGGATGGGGAGGGAATGATCAAAGACAAAGAGAGAGAGAGAGAGAAGCAGAGAGTGCTGGCACCAATCGAAGACAGAAGACATGATGGAGGCAAACAAAAGTTAGTGGAGAGGTGAAACACTCAACAAAGACGGGGCACATGATGATGGAGTGAAGGGAGATGGGGGAGACACTCCACAAAGAGGGTGGATGTGATAAAGGGATGAGACGAAGAGAGGGACATACTGTAAGAGCCGGAGCATCCAGCAGTCCAGACTAGGCGGATCGGCGACCTTCCAGGACCGATGACTTTCCGATTCCCAGACGGCCTCTCTACCCACTCAGCTATATACAGTGTATATATATATATATATATAAATATATATATATATATGGTTGGTAGGTTGCCCTAGCTTATGCATTTCTATGTATATTCCCTCTGAATGCAAAAACAGTAATGACAAACCGATCATTTATAACTTTATTTGTAATTCTCAGATACTGTAGGACATGATCAAAAAAAAAAAGATCTCTCCAGAAGTTAACTTAACTGGTTCTGTTAGGATTCTGTCCATCCCTCTCTCTCTCTTTCTTGATTCATCCATACAGTAAAAGGGCGGCAAAAAAAAACTAAGAGAAAAAAAAGCATAGCAAGTATATTTTTCTACATAATCCAAATGTTTGTTTACGGTTTTGCACCCTCAACCCATCCCCCTTGAAGCTTGCTGTTTGCTGTCACTTTTTCCTTCTTTTTTTACACAAGGAAAACACAAATGGTGGTGAACATTTCCACGAGCCTGCTGTTGTGAAGTCTGTTCGGTTTTTGTTTGTTTGTTCATAGCACGCTTGTGGGTGTGATTGTTTTAATTTTTTTGTTTCGTTTTTTATTTTACCATGGTGTCATTATATTGCCATATTTGTGCATAGTTCTGGATATGTTGTCGTGAGCGATGTTTCAGACTTAAACGGTGAAATTGTGAAAACAAGACAAAGGGGGACAGTACTGTTCTTAATTGTGTGTGTGTGTGTGTGTGTGTGTGTGTGTGTGTGTGTGTGTGTGTGTGTGTGTGTGTGTGTGTGTGTGTGTGTGTGTGTGTGTGTGTGTGTGTGTGTGTGTGTGTGTGTGTCTGTCTGTGTCCAATAGTCTCTCGGCTCACTCCCACAGTGTTTGCGGCATGTCGCTCGAATTCCGTGAGTTTGTGTGTGAACGTGTGTGCATGTGTGTGAGCAAAGAGAGCAAAAGAAGAAAAAAAAATACAACCCCAGTGTGTGTGCATTGGTGTAAATGCGTGCATTGGTGTAAATGCGTGTATGTATTCCTGTGTGTATGCACATGTGTCGTGCGTGTGCGCATGTTTCGTGTACTGAATCAGTACTTGCATTCGGCATGCTGTCAGAGCTGGTTCTTACAGTTTCCAGAGGAAAAATATTTTTTTCGTTTTCTCCCCCCCACCCCCACTTTTTATTTTTTTCCCGAAACGTTGACGAGTTGTATGTAAAAGTATGTATGTATGTACAGTTTGTATGTAAGTGAAAAAGAGTTCAAACTAATAGTGAAACGGTGGTTTGGTTCTTGCATATTGTAGTACAGTAGGCCACCTGGTCACCTCAACTGCGAACCTGTTCGAATCAAATCGATCAAAACCTTCAATGCACATACAATTACTGCTGAAAAGAAAAACTGGACACAATAATGGTGAGACTCACAAATAGAATAAAATATATCTATATCTTTAAACTCTCCTGTGTGCTGCACTTTTATTCCCATCCATGACATGATGGCATGTTGGTAAGAATTTAGGTTTCATGTGGGTGGACATTCTGGCCATTAAAGGACCATATTGGTGTCCGTACATGTCATCGTCTATTCACAGCTTTGGTCATATAACACAACTTACATAAGTACATGAGTTACAAGTTAATAAAACTACCCTAACAGACCTGAATAATTGAGTCAATGCTGGCCAAACATAATTGCGCTGTTAGACTTCTGAAATCGGTCCGTGCTTTTAAAAAGCAACAATAATGTAACTTTTGCAAAAGACAACCACACAATAAAGTTCACTGAGTTGGATTAATTTAATATCTTACTCAAGTCAAATGAATGGAATAGAGTGGCTTCACAATCAAACAAACCGCACTATGCTTCAGAAAATGGTCGACAGTAATGTGAACTGTACCGTGAGTCAGTGGGCTAGACATGCCAGACCGTCGGTATGGTCTTTTAATGTGTGAAGATGGTCTTTTGAAGGTGGGGGGATCATGCTGAGTCTGATGCTGTGGACAGATGCACTGGCAAGACCCTCTTGAGTATTTTGGGCATGTCATAATAGGCAAAATACTTTTTAAAAAAATGAATCATGTTAAGAAATGTTCAAATTTGTACCAAAATAAAATAGCATATCTACAAGCCCACAATGCATCCTGATGCGGCACGTTGTGAGCTTGTAGATCGGCTATTTCGCTATTTGTGGTACAACTAACTTTGTAGGGCTTAAGTGATTCAGAAGTTTGCCCTCACAGCACCCACAGCATTGCTTCCACAGGGTCTTTCCAGTTCTCAACTGGTGTTGTCTGATCCTGGCCACTTACTGCCGAGTGTAAGCAGCTTTTTACCACAGCTAAATATCCTGCTTTTTTCCTATACTTTCAGCGTTAAATTAACATTCAGGATTTTAATGTGTGGGTTGAGAAGGTGAGCAGATAATCCCTCCACATCCAGCTCCCCCTCCTGGATCTCCATGCTTGGGGAGCTTCAGTGCCTGCTGAACCAAAACAGTGTCTCTTTGGGGACAGTTTTGCTGGAGGACTGCTGGTTCCTGAGAAAAAGGGGGTCTCTGCGGCTTCTCGTCCCCATGCGTAGGTGGCACTCTGAGGTCACAGAAGCAGTGGACACACTCGCAGGTCTCCGTGGGGCTGGAGGAACGTGTTTGAGGCGGGAAACCACTAGAGTCCATGAGGAAATCTGGAATGTGATAATAGAGTGCAGTAGACAGAATTGGAGCACGGCTCAGGCCGACTGTTTCTGTCCGAACCCATCCCAAGACCAACAGCGTAGTCCGACTCAAACCTGATCATCATTTATAAATATGTGTCCGAACCAGGGCTTTTCTTTCTTTGTTTTGAGACAATTGTTACACTGACACGCAACTGCGGAACTTACAATTCCCAGACGGCCTATCTACCCACTCATTCATGGCTGCCCCTGCTAGTTATGTTGTATTACCGTTATTACAGATTGGATAAAATAACGCTTTATTCATTAAAACAAGTTACAGATTGCAGCTTGCAGTAACCAACAGTAGTAACAGGCTGCACCAAATGAGATCCTGGCTCACTGCTCACTCCAGTAACACTGACCTTGAGAGTTCTGCCCGCGCTGCTTGACCTCCTGGCCGTGCCCAGCCTCAACTTCCTGGGCACAGATCATCACTGTGGGCCCTGGTCTGTGAGCTCTGGTCCTGGCTGTCCTGAGAAGCACCAGCAGGGCTACAGACAAGGCAGACACTAGCAGCACCATGCTCAGGGCCAGTAGAGAGTAGAGAAGAATGGTGGGGCCTTGTAAGACGGTGGGTGGAGTGGAGTGTCTTCTGGAGGCTGTTGTGTATTTGCTCTCTTCAATTGCAGGGTTCTGAGTGGGGGAAGCCAAGGCAGGTGGCCGGGCTGGATGACAGGATGGAGAGAGGAGAATGAAAACATAGTTGTAGCTTCTGACAAAGTACCCCTTCATGTATTTAGCATGCATTGATCCCGAATAGTACTGTCTACATTGGTAGATAATGTAGACAGTACAGATATATAAGCACTCTTCGGAACGTCCCTTTCTAGTTGTATTATGTACCGTTCATTAATGTTGCAGAACTCCATTTTAAAATCTTAACCATTTTCACTCTGGTGTCCCTATTTTAGGTATGTCTTTATAGTCCAGAAAATATTCAAAAATATTTAAATATTACATTTGATAATATATATTTTTTGTTAGAATAGGGCTTACGTGGTTAATGTGTTTCACTCAACCTATAGTGTCTCTGCTGACTCCTTCTACCAGTCAGTCTTCTCTACAGGAAGCTTCCTCTGCCTGACAGGCTGTTTGAAGCCAGGTGGGTTAATTTTGTTCCCATGGTGTTGCATGGTGTAAATATAGTAAGTGGTGGTGGTGGTTCTCAACTCACATCCTGACTATTGCTAGTTTTCTGTTAAACTAGGTAGTCTGTTCCATTTACCTGGTGTCCTGGGTTTAAATTAGTTTGTATTTAGAAAACCCAGCTCTGTTGACAATCGACCGCATACCGGTGCCTGACTAAGAATCAAAGACACTTCAATTTGAATGAAAATATTTTGTCTCCCATGGTTGCCTATGCTGTGAATGCAGAGTTGAAGGCTCAAGCTTTTCTGTAGGTAAGACACAGTCATCATGCATTCATGCATTATCTTGCATCTACAATACTGTACATACTGAATCTTGACACTGTCTTGCTTTCTCACCCTCTTCATCTCTCATGACCCCACCACACACATACATACTGTGTGTGTGTGTGTGTGTGTGTGTGTGTGTGTGTGTGTGTGTGTGTGTGTGTGTGTGTGTGTGTGTGTGTGTGTGCGTGTGCGCACTCACTCTGGCAGTGTTGGGAGCAATGTGCTGGGTGACTTCCACACACTTCTGCACAGCTCAGACATTTCCTCAGGAGGCGGTCATAGTACTGGCCGGTGAGCGCCTTGCACTGCTCTGCCACTGCCACACAATGACATGGGGGACAGCAGGACATATTGGTGCTCTTATCTTACAAAATTGCTTGACTGTCATTTGGAAAGGTTAATAAACAACCACATTGGGGTGACTTGGGGTACTATACCTGTAGCCTAGTACATGGACAGTTGGACACACAGAGGGCAAAAGTGATTCCATCGACCGTTTGTGCATTGCATTTTCGAATAAAGCTGGAAAAATCCATCCTGGATTCAGACGGATTAAGCCTTGCAGGGACCCCTGGGCCAATTATCTTTGAGGGCCCCCCCACACTACCGAAAATGGACAGTCGGGTTGACTCGGATGGGCACGCAAACACATCACAATCAGGTTGTAATGCATTTCTATGTCAAGAAAGCTCCTGTAGAGAACTTTACAATCTAAAAGATATAGTTGACATATGTCAATATATTTTAGGCGAGGCCTTGTACTGTATAAACTGAAAAACTGAAAAGTATTTGAGCTTTTACCTATATGCCTTTTAGTAAATTATTATTAATTTAATGTTGTGTTATTTTTCTAAAGTTTATTATTATTATTATTATTATTATTACATAGGCCTACATGATGCATGTAATGTCCCCACAAAACTAGCCAAATCACAGCTGTACTGATGCTGGTACACCAATCACATTCCCCACAACATTAGACCAATCAGTGCAACCCTCACAGCTGAGATGAGCCCTGTTATGGCAATCAGCTCATCTACTGCTGCTAAGCTCATGTTAGTCTACTTTTGTAACTTGCAATACATAGTTTTCCATAGTTATTGGCTACAGATCATACAGATGGCACAAAGAAAACTAGGTAATTAATATACTTCTTATTCTAAATGTGATCAACACAGGCTAACTTTAGCAAGCTATTCATGCTAAATAAAATGTCCCTTGTGCCACATCCTGCAAATTCATCACCTGTAGCCACCATGTCACCCATACTGATGGACTATACTCCCGCTGAAGAAGAGGGAGGTGAGCATTATTGTGTTGAATGACAGTCGGTTACACTTAATTAATCAGGCTATCCTTCAAATTCTTTCTTATGGTGTGTTCCCCAGATCATTAGCTACTTTATCCAGTGGGTTAGTGAATTGTACACCATATTGTGTAGACACATTTTTCATCTACCATCTCTTAAAAGCACACAATGCCCCCTTGATTGATGGTAAATGGTAATATGCCCCATTGTGTGTAGAATGTGGTGTGCATGCAACACTACAGTAGGCCAATTCCATAGCTCACTGCTATGGACGACTTAAAAGTATTGGACTGCAAGAGAGTCGGATAGGTAAGATTTGCATAACGTTTTGTGTGGGTCAACGATTAGGTTCTGGACGTGATATTACAGTGATTGTGCAGGGTTTGTGTGGGCTCGGGTTCAATGTGATATATTGTCATGCGACCCTTACATGCATGTATAAGCTATGTTAAACTCACCACAGTACTCGGCACACCTGGCAGGCGTGTTTCTCTGCTTACAGACCAAGTGACAGGGCAGGCAACTTCTGAGAAGAACATCCCAGTACTGTCCCTCTGAGCAACGCCCTCCCATCTGCCCCTTTTAGAACTCAAACTGAGACAGACAGATGTTAAATGAATATTAAAATCAATGGGTTGAATCTAGAAAATGAAGAGAGAAGGGAAAATGAGCCGTGGTACAGTAATGTAGAAAACTGTGATTGATTGTACCACATAGTCACATACAGTTCTTTCTTGGTACAGACTACAGTTATATACAGTAGGATATAAACAAGTTTAACACTCCCTGAGTTATACTTAGTTCCGTGCCAAAAATAGCAAACTACTCACAATGCATCACGCTGCGATGTGTTGTGAGCTTATAGATCAGCTATTTGCGGTGTGCTACATGGCGCTCGACCAAGTATAAAACAGGGATAAGCCACCACACCATTACTCATACCTTCAGAGGCGACTTGTTTGATTGCTAATGTCTTGGTAGTGGAGTAGAATTGTAGCCTCAACTAAGCCATACAACAAATAGTGAAAAATAGCCGATCTACAGGCTCAAAATGTGTTATTATTTTTGGTACTTTTATATTTTTTGAAAACTTTTGCTTGCTCAAAATAGGGACAGATAGAAGTGGTCAATTGAGCAAGCTTGCAGTAAACACATATGGGACATCAACAATGGCTATTTGAGAGAGACTCCTTAGACAGAGACTAAGAAAATAGTATATTTTATTTTTACATGCTCATAAAGTGCTCTGTGTTCATAGTTTCGGTCACGTTTCATATAAAAATAAAATAGGGCGCAACAGTTTTCCCTGTTCTTTAGTCTCTTGCGGATATTACAGATTATATTGCTTGAAAAAACACAGGGTCTCTTGCTCTTTCTCCATTCTTCACCCATCTCAACATCATCAAATGGACTCAGCAAAACTCTTCCTTGCTCTACTGAGCACGCTCAGTGAGGCGTGACACACACACACACACACACACACACACACACACACACACACACACACACACACACACACACACACACAGTGAGACCAAAACTACACTTTGTGTGAAACCATCATCTGGTTTCACACACAAGGGCTGAGTTTGAATCATAGTATTGTTCTAGCTCATCACCTCCCTGAAACATGACTTGTCTCAATTTAAGAAACATACATACTGTATCTCTTTCCTTCCACTTGCCTTAGTTGTTCTTCCTTCCCCCTCATCTGATCCCTGCAGTGTTCTATGAGTATATGCTCGTAACAGTGCTCTAGGAACATCTGCCAACTACAGTGTACTTAGAACCAGACATATTCATTGTGTGTACTGATTTACTTGCGCACACACACACACACACACACACACACACACACACACACACACACACACACACACACACACACACACACACACACACACACACACACACACTGATCAGTTACTGTAGCATCAGGTATTTTCGGCAAAGTCATACGATGGATTATATTGGGCTTAACCCCAAAGTGCTTTTGTCTCAAATGTCAGACATGCATCAGACATCAAAATAATCAAATACAATACAAATGCACCATTTACCATTTTACCATTTACAATAGAAACAAGCCCTCAGGGGCTTTTTGTGTTATCCTTTTAGCATTATTGTATAACTGTTCCTCTGTACATTTTGCAAAGTATTCAATCAATCAGAAAAAGCAGCTTTCCAACAATAAACTAGCATGAAATGTATGACATCCCAATACCCCCATCTCATTAATATCTGATTTATACTTGGTTGTGCACTGTGAAAATGGAACAATACAACAAGTTGCTCTGCAACATGTTTTGAGGTTGTAGATCGGCTATTTTTGGTGCATGACACCGGCGCGCAACTATTACGTATAAATCACCCTTGACTTTCATGTGTCTGTCCTATGATGAGCCTAGTCACTTACCTGGTTGGATGCGAGTGGAGACGAGAAGTTGAACAATCCTGTTAGAGTGATGCAGGGATGTATGTTTTACATAGAGGCTGCACACAGTCTACCCTGGGATTTCCCCCTTCTTTACTGAGGCTGAAGAGGACCCCCGCCTCTCTCATACACACTTACGCACACACACACATGCACGCACGCACAAAGGTGGTCTTTTCCTGAGCTTGTTGTGTGAAGATGGCTTGTGAAACAGCAGCGATGTTTCCACACACAGCACTCTCAGAACGTAGATAAACCTTCTGATACTGTATGACCTTGATTGCAGTAGTTGCCTATCATTTGATGGCTCAGCAGACGGGGTGTTAAGACAGTCTCAGAATAATGGCCATTTAACAGCACTGTAACATCTGGAGTGCAGCATGTTTTAGGCCCCCAGTTCACCTTACTGAGCATTTTACTGTGGTTATTACCAATGTGGTTATTTTCAGCTTCACCCAGCTGATGGCTGCTCAGGTGGTTACAATGAGCGCTCGGGGGGGTGGAGCAGTTAGGAGTTCAGGGACACGTTGACACACAGACTGGGGCCAGGAGGTGAAGCAGTGACCATCTGATTTCCAGACAGCCTCTCTACCCACTAAGCAACGCCCGCCCCAGTGTGTCCTACTGTAAAATGTCAAAGTTCAGTACACCAGTTGTCTGTACATAGGGGCACAAAGTGACGTTGTACAGCTGAAGGGATGTCATGAATATATGAGTTTGTGGGGTGGCAGTGGCTCAGGGTTAGAGTGGCCGGGTAGAGTGAACTGGAAAACCGCAAGGTTCCCAGTTCGATCCCGGGCTGGGGCGCTCCCTTAGAGTTAGTGTCGAAGTGTCCTTGAGCAAGACGCTGAATCCCTAATTGCTCCCGATGAGCAGGTTGGTGCCTTGCATGGTTTCCTCCGCCATCGGTGTATGAATGTGTGTGTGAATGGGTTAATGGCACAATCAATGTAAAGTGCTTCGGATAGAAGCGCTATATAAATGCACCATTTATGAATGCTGACTCACTGTGAAAATACAGATTTTAGTTTCAACCTCACTTTATGTGTCACATAAGCTTACAGGCAATTGCAGTTACATTTAAATAATAAGGGGAAAAATATCAAATATCAAAACAGACAATATGAAATATGAGTTGAGTACCTCAATCTCTTGTGCAAATAAAGACAGCACATAGCAGCAGATATCAAATATGTGTGAAATGTGTGGGAATGGAGTGTGCTCATAGTCATAGTCAGCTAGTGCCAGTGTAATCGGAACACATAAGACTGAAATTTCACAGTTTCACAGTGTTTAGTGTAGTTTCACAATACTGTCTCTTCCCATTATGTAAACTATCCTCTGCACCTGGCAGTGTCTCAGCTAAATTCAGTTCCACCTCACATTTTGAATGTGAAATGAATGAACAAGGATGAGTATACTATATGCCTAATTGGATGTTCGATTATAGATATTTAGTTTTGAATAAACTTATTCCCAGTTTCCTTGATAGCTGATTTACAAGAAGCCAAAAGTCAGAGAGCTAAGCAAAGAGCCTTGACAATATTCACAAAGTGTTAGAAAGCCCCTGTAAGAAAGAGGAAGAAAGAGGAAACCCCTAATTGGGTTACGTGTTTAGTCATGCTTCCTGATTGTTTACTTTAGTTTGTGTAGCTCTATGTTCAGTTTGTTCAGTGTCTTCTAGGTCTTGTAGTTCTGTGTTGCAGTCTGTTCATCCCCAGGTGTCTCGTGTATTAGTAATGTTGCATTCATGGATTGTGCTTCCTGTCTGCCCTCGTAGCTGTTACCTGTCTTGTCTCCCCACCCTGTGATTATTGTTAACCCTAGTAACCCTGTGTCCTGTTTGCCCCAGCCTATCCTATGTTGAATGTCATTTGAGTTCACCTGCATCTAGGAATTAGTTCCTGTTTCAGTGTTTTTATCAGTCCGTAAATCAGTGTTAGTGTAGCCTCGTTCCCAGCCTTACTCATCTGGTGTTAGTGTGAGTAGCCTACTTGTTTAGGGTCTCAACGCTTGTTAGCCCTGTTTGTTGAAAACATTGGCTGCCTAGCTTCATCTGCATGTGGGTCCTACTCGTCACTCAGTCTGACATCATTATTAATTGTTAATTCTTTGCCAATTTAACCCATCATGGTAGCTGTAGAACTGAAAGGTCTCTGAACTCAGAATAAACCTTCAGAGCAGGTGTTTATTTAAATGTCAGTGAAGGGAAAAGGAAAACAACTTACTGCAAGAATGAAACAAACTCAGAATGTTCAGGTTATGACTAGAAATGCTATTGACAGCTCAGCAGAAACCTCTGAGTCATTCGCATAAAATGCAGTATATGCTCTTGAACTTAATTTAAAGCTGCACTATGTAACTTCCCTCTTCTACCCGAGTCTTGAACCCAGAGGCCCGGACGGATGGCGTAGCGGTCTGGGCACCTAGCGTGTCGCGGGTTCGAATCCCGATCCCGGCGACCATTGCTGCGTGTCACTCCCCTTCTCTCTCTCCCCATTTCCTGTCAGTCTACTGTATACTATTAATAATTTAAAAAAACAAAACAGATTTGAACCCGGTTTCCTGTGCAAGTGCTGCAATTTTTAATAGAGACTGCCTGCTTGCTCAGGCGATAAATTGAATCTTGACCATCAGGTCAAAATTCGTGTCAGATCTTGTGTCTAGGTGAGACATGACCTTTAACACAATCTAAATGTTTCAATAGAAGTGCAGGGAGCTAAAACACAACCACACCAATTGCATAAATGATATTGTATTAACACACTCTACCATACAGATTGGACAAAATTACATTTTATTAATTAAAAAAAGTTACATAGTGCCGCTTTAACTCAAGAGTGTAAAAAACATAAATGATGGTAATTATGGAAACACTGAAATTATTTCATTATTTAGATTAAATATTTCTTATATGGTCTCTAGGACTTTGGGAATACTGTTGTGCACAGAGCATCGTAATTATTTAGGAACTTAAGCTTATTCAAAATAATGTATTCTAAACTATAATTGAATAACCAGTTAGGCATAGAATAATCTCATTCTAGCTGTTGTGCAGTTAACACTCAGGATGTTGCTGTGTACATCCCCATGGGGAAGTACAGTCATTTGGTAGAAACAAATAAAGTTCTGGGTGCGCAATCATGATCCATGGGAGAGAAAGCACATAAACTCTGGGGAAGAAGTCAGAGTTTGAGTTAGTGACGTGGATGGCTTCATTGTTAGGTTAGTTAGGTATATTTGTTATGTTCTGTTGACACAATTACTGTATGTGTATGTTATATTTCCATATTACAAATGATTTGTAATACAGAATTACAAGATAGAAATATATCCAATATAACACTAAGTAGTACCATTACAATGTTTCCCCCCTTATGAAATTATGAACTTTATCAAAGTTCCCATTGCAAAAATGACAAATGATATTCACATTCAGAATTCTGAACTGTGGGTCCTATAATTGGCACAGTATCATGTCTAGACCAGTAGATGGAGACAGTGGCCAGTGTTTTAAATGACTCCTATAACACGCACACACGAGGGGCCTGTCTGTGCTGGTTGATAAAACAGTGAAGGCAGCTTCACAGATGGAGATCAACTAACACATACTGTAGCAACGCTGCTGTGTGCCCACAGAGGGTGTAGTGTTAAAACTTTATGCTTAATAGCGTACATGAAGAGTAACTAGTGCTGCTGTTTGTAAGGCAGTGTAATGTATGTGAATTTTCAGCCCCCTGGCGTTGAGGAAACCTCCATGTTTGAGGATGCCTTTATCTCCATGTTCAGTTGGTTGAAATGTTACAACCGATTTGCTATTTCCATGAGATCTTTTTTGAGGTGAAGCTGCAGGTGACTATGAACTTTCTGAGGGCTGAGATTTCTCTCAAGACAATTTTCAGTCAAAAGACTGCAAAACCTCACCTCACCATCCGTTTTAAACCCTGAGACAGAATATACACACATTTAAAGAATGATGTGTTATTTTCAGCACACACATTTGTCTGTTTTAGGACAACATTGTTATATCTAAAATAATTCTATTTTGGTCCCACAGGGTGGTTTCCACATGAGTCTGAGCACAGGATCAACACAGAATAGGAGTATGTAGTACATGGTATGATTTTAACGTATTATGTTGTTTCCCAAGGCACACGATAACTGTAACTTACTAAAGTTACTGTTCAATCCGCTCAATCCGTCTACATTCATCAGTGTCACACATACAAAAGTATGTTACTCATTTAGATATGGGTGCTGCAGAAGTCCTACTTGTTACTCTATGTTTACTGAAACATCGCTGCACTTGTGCAACAGAATTGTCTTTGGGATGGTCGGGAAGACGTTTGAGAGACACTATAATTTAATGTCAAAATATGGTTGTGAACTTGTTTCCACACTGTACAGACTGAACAGTCTGCAGCTCCATACAGGACAGATAGGGTAAATGCATAAATGTGTGACTTAAGTTCTGCAATAACTATAGCTGTAGCGTGTGTGTATGTTCCCTGTGAATGGGTGGCAGGTGACATGGGAAAAACTGGAACTGTACCTGAACTCACCCTATACCCTGTTCTCTCTTTCAGGAGAACCTAACTAACCCTAACCACAGAGGAAGGAACACTAACTGAAAATTTGAAGACTGTAAGGTAAGAAGTGATGCCATTATCCTTGCAAATGTTGCCATGGTTCTCGAAGGAATGTTGTACGTACTTATTTGTTAAATGAGTAATTCTTCTTGCTCTCTCCATCTACGATTCGCATGATGAATCATCCTCTCTTTTTCTCTCTCTCTCTCCCTCTATCTCTCTCTCACTCTCTCTTGCTTGCTTGCTCTCACCCTCTCACTCTAGCATGGTTGTTTACCCTATATATTTATTTACTCGTGCAAAATTGACAAGAGTATGGATGCTCTTCTAAAGCAACAGCCCTAGCCATCCTCAGGCAGTTCCGACATAATTATTTCACACATGGGAGCTGCCCCGTACAACCACACTCTGGCCACTGTCTGGGGGGAAAAAAACATGTTTGATTGCTTTTTTACCTAGTTGGTCATTTTCTTATACGTTATACTTTGGTTCTTCTTCATAATGTCCTTTTATAATGATATAATGCACACCGTACTAGACTCATGAAGGGGGAATTCTACAATGGACTCAATATACTACAATATATTGAATGAACATTTAGTGTGTTCTCTCTTCGGAGTATGGCTCAGTTCAATTCAGGCTACATATTCAAACCTACAGTATCAGATTCTGTCAGCTATGCATGAGAGTGACACAGAGAGAAAGAGAGATGAAGTGACACGTGGATAGAGAGAGGGACATAACTGTGAGTAAGAAAATAGTCATCGTTGGTGCCTGCAGCTTATTGCTATTAATTGCAACGGCTGGCTTCACCGCAGTGGGGTGTGAAATTAAGCTTGCAGACACACACACACACACACACACACACACACACACACACACACACACACACACACACACACACACACACACACACACACACACACACACACACACACACACGTTTCATTCTACTGTTGCTCACCCACTACCATAAGTTTCCAACACAGGATGACATACACACACAAAAACATGTTTATAGCACACAAACAGATTCACAATCTTGTGTTGAAACATCCCGGTTACATTATTAGATGTAAAAACGTTCCCCACCTTTGTTCGCCACATTGTTATTTGTGTAAACAAACACGATGCAACTGTTTTACACATGCGCAGAGTATAAAAGCAGAGATATATGTGTGCTCTTACAAAATTTGATGCGATGCAGACAAAATGTGAGAAATCCAGACCAATGCCTTTGTATGACCACTCCAATTGATTTCAGTTAGGGTTGTGTTCTAATGTTATAACCGTGTTCTAATGAAACTGTGACTGCTAAAACCGCAAGCTAAATAACATGGCTACACATCATGTTCACCATCTGAATATTCAACGTTTCACCCATGCAAGGGCTTCATCATTCATGACTCTGAGGTGCAGTAGCCTCGAAACGTCAGTCAATTCTTTGTACTTAGCACCTTTAAAAAATAGGCTTGTCTGAGCTGCCACAGTGTCATCTCTACATTGGGCTTCATCAGGCTCTTCATCAAAGCCCTTGCATGGGCGAAACGTCGCTTTTGTGGGTTAAATAAAACATTGGAGAGCAGTGATTTAGGGGGATGTGCATATACTATCCTATCCTTTTTTCACTCTGAGGAGGCCTGTCTGCTGTTTGAGAAGCAGGTCAATGGCCCTGGAGCTCCCATCCACAGATAGCACTACGGTTGGGTTAGTGTAAATAGGACAGCCATGGTTCAACCATCGCCTCTGGCCTTGGACCATGACACTTAACTGTGTTTACACATACAGATGGGTGGGCGCGCGCGCACACACACACACACACACACACACACACACACACACACACACCGTCTTTCTCAGTCACTTACGTATACCCAGTGACACGCACATGCACACGCACACACACACACACACACACACACACACACACACACACACACACACACACACACACACACACACACACACACACACACACACACACACACACACACACACACACACACACACACCGGCTTTCTCTCAGTCACTTACTGTATGTATACTCAGTGACACACACACACACACACACACACACACACACACACACACACACACACACACACACACACACACACACACACACACACACACACACACACACACACAGACAGACAGACGGAATTTGAATTGTCTCACAGATGCAGCATTGGTACAGAGATCACCATCTGACACAACAAGAGTCCAAGTGTGTGATAGAATGTGTTTGTGTGTGTGTGTATTGTAAAACAGTGGAGCTGATTCTTCCAGTATGTGGACCAATGTGTAGGGTCCATGGGGTCCCCAGCTAAATTAGTTAGCTTCAAAATCTGTTCCATGAATATTTTTGACTAATTTTAACAACTAAAATCTTGTTTGGGGGTCCTTGGCACAAAATCTTTTTCAGTTAAGGTTCTATGGCCCAATACTGTACATATTAATTTGGGGGTCCTTGCCATGAAAAGAAATGCTAAGTAGCCATTAGATCAGACCAAAGATTTGCGATGACACAAAACCATTTTAAACCCGATTTATACTTTGTTGTGCAACGGTGTCATGCACTGAAAACAACGGATTGCGTGTGACGTCACGCACTCACAACAACAAACCACACGTGTGCACTGTCTGTCTGAGAGCCTTAGCCAAGGCTCCTCACTCCGTCAGCATATCATCCCATCTCAATTGTGCACTGTTCAATAACCTCAAGGAATCCATCATCAATGAATGACTTCATCACTGACAATAATCTGGATTTGATCTGTTACATGGACAAACCTTGCCTGGACAAGCGGGGCGGTGGAATTGCTGTCATTCACCGTCTTAACATCAAAATAACCAAAATTCCCATTCAGGCCCCCCCATCATTAATTTGACTCACTTACCCTCAAACTATCCGGCCCCAAACCCCTGGTTATTGCAGTCATCTATCGACCCCCCCAAGTCTAACCCCTCTTTTCTCTACGACCTGTCAGGATTCCTCAACTCCACCCACACCTCCCACCTGTCTGGAATCATTCAGTCTGGCAGTGGCAACTCCAGAGTACTTTTCTCCACCATCAACAAACTCCTCAAACCCATGGACACCATCTCGCACTCCTTCACTGTCGAAAAATGCAATACCTTCCTAACTTTCTTTCAAGACAAAATCCACGACAGTATCCACAACCAGCTGGCCACTGTATTGAATTGAATTAGACTGCTCTGCCTCTGTCTCGTCGCTTCTGCGCTTGGGTCCAACAATCCTGTCTCACACCGTGACAGAAACCAGCGCACCCCGAAACAATATGTTGGGAATTCATTGCATGAAACAATCCCTCAGGTCGGGTGATGCCAACCTCCTGGACGCACTCTGGACAAATAAACAAACCTGGGGTGACAGGGCCTTCTCGGCGGCTGCCCCCACACTGTGGAACTCACTCCCAGCTCACATTAGAGCTGCCCCCACCCTCACCATGTTTAAAACCACACTCAAAACCCACCTTTTCAGACTCACATTCCCTACATAAAACCCCAACCCTTGCTCCTACCTTTTGTTTACCTTTACTTTTCTTTTATAGTTTTAACCCTTTTAACTAGTCTGCTCTAATAGAGTTGTTTTTATCTGCTCTGTAAAGCGAATTTGAGTACCTAGTAAATCGCTATATAAATCTTATGTATTATTGTTACTATCCACGCAATGCACTGTGTTGTGAGATTGTAGATCTGTTATTTTTGGCATGCGACACTGACGGAGCATTAATTAAACAGAACGTTGGTGGAGAAAGAATGCAGTGGTCTGAATCACCCCTAAGGGATGTGTTTGGTGAATTTGGAGAGAAGAGGCTTGAGTCCGAGTAGTGTAGTCTTCCCACATAGCATCCCAGCTTGCCCTCCCACACAGTAAAATCCAAGATTGCTGATTTTACTCTTTACTCCAAGAGTGAAAATGAATGGACCCGTATGTGTCTCTGAGACAGTTGTTTCAGTGTGTGGCAGCATAGAGGCCTAATGATTAGCAAGACAGAAAGACCCGAGATTCAATCCCACAAACAACCAAAGCGCATCCTTCACTTCTTCCCTTGCTCAAACACCTAGGCTTGCCAGCTAAATGTTTTACACGTGTGTGCAGTCGTGCATGCTATTGTATTGTCTGTCGCAGAGAGCATGTCTTGTTGTGTTGTAAAAGCACTCTGACACACACTATCTGTGTATATACACATGCCCATGCATATAAGTGTGCATGTGAGAGTGAGAAAGAGAGAGTGGGAAAAGTCGTTTTTCACAGCAGATCCTGAATAGCCCAATCTTGCACAACATGCTCCGAAAATAGCCCATCTACAAGCTCACAACGTTGCTTGGTGTAGAGTGAAAATTAAGGGGGCCATGAGTATAGATCCCTGCGGGACCCCGGTCAACTAAGTATGTAGGATTTTTAATAAGCTATGACAGTTTGAGCACAGCACACGCAATGGTAACACTCATTTGCATTAATGTCGCCCCCATACTGTCTCTGTTTGTCTGTCTGTCTGTCTCTCTCTCCCCCTCTCTCTCACACACTCTCTCTCTCTCTCTCTTAGGTGCACATATAAAATGACGTAGATCTGTGCACGTATTAACATTACTACACATGCCCTGTACCTGTGTTCTCTTTGTTTCTCAAACGTCTGAATGACCGAGATCAATAATATGTACACACACGCACACACGCACGCGCGCGCACACACACACACACACACACACACACACACACACACACACACACACACACACACACACACACACACACACACACACACACACACACACACACACACACACACACACACACACACACACACACACACACACTACTACTACTAGAACAATATTATTATATTCAATATACTGTTATTTTTATTCTTTGGTTTTCCTTGTTGCTCTCTCTGCCTCCCTCTGCTCTCTTTGTCCAGCCTGGTTTCCAGTGAAAACATTGGCAATGTACTTTTATTTAAACCACAAGTTATGTTGAATGTTATTGTTTTTTAACCGAAAATATACGTTGCATGTCAACGTTTCCAAATGCGGACCATGTCGATTCAATCTTAGATTTCCAAGTAAAATAAATGAATGCCCTATATGCTACTTTATCATACTAGTGTCACACAAAAGTAGCAAAGACGGCAAATCTGCAATTTTTTTACTATTTTTGTCAAAATATTTAAAGTGAAAGTGGTTACGTGTATCTATGGGCTTTAAAATATTGAACCAATGAAAATGATTAACAAGCTTTTGACTAAATAATAACTATACTGGATCCATTGGAACACATTGTTCTTTTCACCATTTCCTGAAAAGTTAGTTTTGGACATAAAACCCAATAGTGACGATGTCAGTAGTTCAGGGGTCTTCGGCATGGGGTCCGGGACCCCTAGGGGGTCCTCAGAGTTACAACAGGGGGCCGCCAAATCTTTGTGTCATCTGTCATAGGAACTTATTTTTTTACATTAACCACTTGAACCCTAGCATTCCTATTCTGAGGATAACTTTAGTCAAAAATAGCAGAACTACAAGCTCACAATAGCAGATCTACAAGCTTTTAGATCGACTATTTTCGGCAACAAGGTTTGGTATACCGGGGAAAAAGAGCAGACTACGTACAGAGTGAAAGATCAAGTTTACTAAGTATTGACGGTTTGGTTAAATGGCTGAAAATACACATCAACATGAATGCAACACGATAGTGCTGTCAAACAAGTCTATGAAGCTATCTATGAAATCTACAAAAAGTTTAATCTGCAACACAATTTCACACAAAATGTAGTGGGGGTCCCTGCTTCATCTCTCTCTCAGCGAAGGGGGCCTTGGGCTGAAAAACGTTGAAGACCCCTGCAATAGTTTATACGTGATTCGGTGTGCAACTCGAATGCCGCTGAGTCGGCAGCAGCGGGCATCGCACTGCTCAGCACGGAGATTTACTCAGCTAGCACCTCGCGTGGGATTCAACATATCTGTGGTTTGCATAAAAGTACATTGGTAACACTTCTCCTCTGGTGATTGAGTTAGTTTGTCTCACTCTTCTACTTTTTGGACCTTCTTTCCTTCTTCGTCAGTAGTCATTCTGGCGAACATACCCCTTGACTGAGCCTAAGTGTGTCCAGGGGCAGTGACAGCATCTCAGCATGGGGAGGAATTTGTACATAGTCCAAGCAGAACTGGTTACAAATGTGTACTGTACAGTGAGAAGCTATGTTGTCATGTTATTACCAAGACACCATAAGACAGTGGTTCTCAACTTTGATCCTGTGGACCCAGACTGCTGCCGGGGTTCATTCCATAGCCATCTATCCAGGGACTAATTTACACTGCTGGATGCAAATATCTACCTGATAGAATGGTCTGATGACCTGGTCCTCAGGACCAGAATTGAAAACAACAGGTTTATATTTCCATAAAGTACACGTAAAGGATCTGTTTCACAATTAAGCCAGGGTTTTACCACTTAAGCCCTATTCAGAAATATTCAAAAATAGCTGATCTACAAGCTCGCAACAGATCTACGAGCTTGTAGATCTGTTGCTGTTGTTTTTTTTGTCTTTAGGAAAGACAGTCCACTCCAAAATACTATGAAGAAAAGTAAATGGAACGTGTTTTAACAACTGTAGATTGTTCCTCACAATTACAGTTACGATTTTGTTTTTTAATCATTATGTGTTTTCCAAATGTTAACTATTACATTTCAGGCAAGCATTTTCCACTACAAAGAATGTAGTCATACAGTAGCATTTTGGAGTGAAACCTTTAGTATAAATTGACATTTACATCTTTTGAGTCCAAAGCGAGATTTAGTCTGTGTCTGAAAAAAACCCATTAGGACAGTTTGTCACAAAAACACAAAAACAAAACAATGTACTGTACATCTCCACTCTGAAGTGTGAAAGGTCCTTGGGAAGATAAAATGTTTCCATCCTACTTGTGAATAGATAATCCAGGAGCGCTTAATTGAAAGCAATTCTGTTTCTGCCCCCATGGACAGTTATTCGAGTGTCCAGTGGCCAGGAGAGCACCTCTCATATCTAAAGAGTGTTTTGCCATTGTTTCCTCCTTTGTGTATTTTAACACGGTATCACCCTTTGAATAAAACATGAGTGCAGTACATTTTATTTATTTATTTACTCCACTGGGCTCAATGGCATTTGTTCTGCTTTGAAGAGAAACCTTGGCAGGTCCCTCTACCTTATACTGTGTTGTCAGATTGTTCGGGCCAATACCATTATGCAATATTCTTACATTATAATATTAATAATAATAATAATAAAAGCAGTGCCAATCTACCAAAACCCCTTCGTGCTTCCATAGAAGGGGGGTGGTGAACAGTTCCCTTCCTCGGGTAACATCAGAAACAAAACAACAGTTTACCACTGGTCCAATTCGACTATCTCAGCACGCTCTCAGTCTGGCAGGGGTGAACTGTGTTTGTGTTCATTTTCCATCACTGTCATTGTTGGGATTCAAAGGTGGCCATTAGCAAGCTCAGTTGAGGTCCATCTTTGGTCTAACTGGGTCTCACAAGGTCTCCATGTCACCATTCCAGGCAAAACGATGTCCAACAGCCTGATTTTCACTTGGAGATTTTTTCCCTCACCCACCATGTGGCGTCCATCTTATTCACACAGCAGACAATGGGATTCTAGACTGATGGTTCTCGTTCTTGAAACCCCAAACCCCTCTTCCAGCATTTCCATCAGCAAATCCCTCCTCTCATCATATGCTGGTCTGCAGCTCGCCGTTGAGCAAGGCAGTGTTGTGTGCATCCACATTGTCGTTGTTGACCCCCATGGCGCCGGTGTCGTGGTTGAGCACCATCCTGGTGCGGTCTGCGCGGCTGTCGCTGCGCTCCACCTCGTCCAGGCCCGCCACCTTTTGGAGACACAGGACGTTCTGGAAACTCTTCTTGAAGTTGTTTGACAGGAAGGCATACAGGATGGGGTTGGCACAGCTGTTGGCGTAGCCCAGGACCACCACAAAGTCAAACATACTCTTCAAGGCGGGCGTGGGCACGATGGAGCCGGTGACTGAGGCTACGTTGAAGATGTAGAAGGGCAGCCAGCAGAACACGAACACCGCCACTACGATGGAGACCATGCGTGTCACCTTCCGCTCCGAGCGTTTGCGCTTGCTGGAGCCCACGCGAATGCCTGAGGACTTAACCTGGAGGAGAGCGAAATGGAACATATTTTATGTTCAGTGGCGTAAAAGGGACAAATTACATGAATGAATTCAAGACATTTCAGACTGTGCGGGAAAAAAGCGTACATTCAGCAAAAATAGCAGATCCACAACCTCAGTGAGCTTGTAGATTGGAGATTTGGTGTAGAGGGAAAAAAAGGAGCAATCCTAGTATAGAGCCCAGGGGGACTCTGGTCACCTCAGAATATACAGTATTGGGTTCAAGTAGTTAAGTCCTACTGTACATACTATGTACAATGAATAACGAATAGCGGATCTTCAAGATCAGAATGCATCGCATTAGAGCTGCCATTGCACACATTTTACATAAAGTATGCAACGCGGGAGCCTCACCTTGAATATAATGAGCAGGTAGCACAGGATTATTACAACCAGGGGCAGAAAGAATCCAACAATGAAGGTGTAGAATATGAAGGCCTTGTAGTAGACTTCCTGGGGCTCAGGCCACATGATGCCACACACTGGAACTTTGTCCAGGCCGCTGAAGACCAAGGTGGGGAGGTTGATCAGTAGTGATACGCCCCACACCGTGAGGTTAATGAGCTTGGCCATCCGGGGCTTCCGCCATTTCGTAGATTTGATTGGGTGGACCACCGCCAGGTATCGATCGATGCTCATTACCGTCAGACAAAAGATGCTGGTGAACTGGTTCAGGGAGTCTGGGAGCATGCCAAGAGGAGGAAAAGCAGAGAGTGACAGAATGTAGGAGAGGAGGAAAAAAGGTCGGAGAAAGGTAGCATAGGGCAGGCGAGAGGGTAGAAACATGAGAGGGGAGTGAAACGGAGGGGAGACATGGAAAGTGAGGGGAAGGGGGAATAAAAAGAGAATAATTAAGCGATGTATTGCTACCTCAGTCTCAATAAAATCCCAAAACAATTAACTGAAGTGTGATTTTTTTTTTATGGGTTTGTTTAATGAATCTCCTGTGTTTAATGTGAGAAAATGATGTGTACCGACGCCACAGAAAAAGCGTTGCACACCTGCTTTATTGTGCATGCTGGTTGGCACACAACTCTTCTCGCCAAACTCGGCCGCAGCGGAACGTCTGGTCATCCTATATACAATGCATTTCAATGAGAATGCATGGGAACAATCTTTTTTTCCCGCCAAGGCCGGGAAGAAAATCTTCACGTGCGCTCCATGTTAATGAATGCAGTTGAAGAAAAGCAGTGTCCGTGTGCTTATGCTTGTGTGCCTGGTGAGTTTCATGCGTTATAGGCCTACTGCTTGCTTCAAATTTTATTCTTACTAACGCTCATTATAAGATGGCACAATTTCCATCTACTCATTCCGTGTCTGATTGGTGGACTATGGACAGTTCAGAAACCTGCCTACCAATGACATCATCGATGAGGATTGCAAGCGAATAGAAAGTACAGAATTTCTCTTCTTGGAAAGTTAGAATGATGAAATAGAAGCCATTGTTCTTGCATAAAAAAGGCTTGAAATCTTGTTTTAAATGACCAAACCCGTGTACTGATGGTAGGCAGGTTTCTGAACTGACCGGAGCAGCCCTCCTCTGTAACACAGACGAGTAGACAAAAATGGTGCTATCGTATAATAATAAGAATAGAATAGAATATACATGATCCTCTATAGTTTGTAGACTTTACAATGATTCTTCTAGATCCATTTAAACACTAACTTGTCATGTCCTGCTCAAAACTTCCACAGTTTTTGCATCACAAGTTCCAAGCCTTTGAAAGTGCAGGGTAACGCTTACCCAATTCCCTATGACCTATATTGTACATAGTAGCAATGAATGCAGTGAAGATCCCTTGTCATCTATGAGCCCTATGGGCCTAGGTACAGTCACAGTGACAGTGGATGGTACCTCTGTTATCGTAATATTATATACTATATACAATACTGTCATCATTAATGGTTTTGGCAATGGTTTCTCCACCCACCTACGGTCCAGATGACCTTGCACAGCGCCTGTCCGAAGGGCCAGTGGACCAGAGCCAACTGCATGGCAATAAATGGCAGGCTCATCATGCACAGGACATCAGCTACTGCCAGGTTCAGGATGTAGATGTTGGTCACTGTCTTCATCTTGGCATAGCGCAGGATCACGTAGATGACCAGTGTGTTGCCCGTCAGTCCCACGGCACACACCAGGAAGTAGATGATGGTGATGACCACGGAGCTGGCGTGGTCCTGGTGATGCTCGGCTGATACTGTGCCATTTTGGAGTTCAGGGTCCGACTCGTTCCCAATCGCCGACCCGGGATAGTAGCTTTCGTAAGACAGGGGCTCAGGGACAGAGAAGTTGGGAGGGGCTGGGAGGAAGGACCACTGATCCAGTGCCATGATGATAGGGAGGTGGGATCTGGAGATGTTGATGGACTCTGGACTCCAAGACAATGATGTCCAAGAAACTCATCCAAGGGTTCTAGGTGTCAAAGGACCAGTTAGGGAAATGTTAAGGACATATGATTTGTTTATTCGTTAGGATCCCCATTAGCTGTGCCCTAAAGTACAGCTAGTCTTCCTGGGGTCCACATATAAAGATAATACAAACATCTGAAAAACAAAACATAAAGTAAAAAGAAAAGAAAATGTTTATAGTAAACTTTATAGTCCATGTACGTGAATAATCATTTTATGAAGACATTAAAACATGCATTAAAACAATCTAGTGCATGATGTCCACATAGTGATAACGTCAATTAAAAGTTACAGTTAACACATTATGGAAAAACCTGAGACTTGACATCCTGATCCTACAAATATATTCCCAAGTATTTCTTTATTTGCTTTTTAAATACTGATTTCTGTGTCAATTTGGTCATTTAGCCGTTTTCATTTCTCTGTATTTTACTGTGCGCTTGTGTTTGCCTTGGGAAGTGAAAACCGGCCTTGTGTTGACTGTCTGTTGGCATATGTATATGACTCTAAATTGTGTTTCAGATGACTGTACCGAAATGGTGGAGTTTTGGATTGTAAAACCTTCCATGTTGACAGTAGCAATGCAGCAGTCATTTTGTCTTCAACTTTTAGCCATTCTAAATGGAAGTGCATGGAGTTGATGTTAGTTCTATATGGACATACTGTAGGAGACAAGGCATGCTGCCTTGTTCCAGTGATAATTTGATTTTCGAGTTTGAGGGTTACTAGTTAAGATGTCTCCCCAACCCATGCTTAACCCTTTATCATTTTAATCTAGCACTTATCTTTTTTTCCCTTTCTTTATAAAGTTGGTTCCTTCCTTTTCTTTATGTAAAGCGACTTTGGGTATTAATAAATATTATCATTACTTGACATCCCTTCACATCCCACCTGAAGATAATTTAGATATGAGTAGAGATAGTTTAGTGTGCAATACATACAGTATGCCATATGAAACAGAAGGCATAAAGAAAACGTGTGTGTGTGTGTGTGTGTGTGTGTGTGTGTGTGTGTGTGTGTGTGTGTGTGTGTGTGTGTGTGTGTGTGTGTGTGTGTGTGTGTGTGTGTGTGTGTGTGTGTGTGTGTGTGTGTGTGTGTGTGTGTGTGTGTGTGTGTGTGTGTGTGTGTGTTAGACAGAGAGAGGATGATTATATCTTGAGACTGTATAATGTACTTGACAGAGAGAGAGAGCGAGTGGGAAAAAGAGATGAGAGTGGATGACACAGCGACAAGAATTGCTCATTTGACAAATACGTAAGTACAACATTCCTTCGAGAACCATGGCAACAGTTGTGAGGATCAATAGCCTTCAAATGCTGAGTTAGAGTTCCTTCCTCTCCGCCTCCTCTCCTCTCTTCTTTCTCCACTCCTACTTTCTTTCCATTCCTCTCACCCCATCGTCTCTCCCATCCTTTCCTTCTCTTCTGTTGCTTTTCCACTCCTCTCCCTTCCACACCTTTCTGTACCTCTCCTCTCATTAATTCTTCTCTTCTCTGTCAAAGTTTTTGTTCTCTGAGTCAGATGAATTAACCTTCTCCAGCAATACTGTGTGCGTGCGTGCGTGCGTGTGTGTGTGTGTGTGTGTGTGTGTGTGCATGCACAAATGCATGTCAGTGCACTGCTGACACAGGGAAGGACGAGGGCAGTGTGCTGCTGTGCTGAAGGCAAATGTTTATTTAATTGATCTGTGCATGTGTCAAACAGCTGGTAGGAGGACATTGTTACGGCTACACTGACCCCTTTCATCACAGCTGGTGGAATAATAATGAATTAATGGATAGGGAATGTGTCATTTTATTATTGATAATAATAATTAACATGCATAATTGTCTTGATTTGAATAATAATAATAATAATAAGGGTAATAATAATAATGATAATAATAATTGTAGCACTCTTCTTAGCTGTTGTGTTGTATCCTATTTCAAGGCCTGGCACTGTCTGGGATGTGAGAGTTGTGAGCTTGTAGATCTACTATTTTTGGTGCAGGACACCGGCATACGACAAAGTCAGCCTATATCCTCATTAGGAAGCATTGTCTGGACACCATGGCTATAACACTCATATGTCTTATCTTGTAAGTTGTAATACATTTTTGGATACACTCCCGGGAAAAGTGTCAGTTACATACCAAATACTGATTGATTGATTGATTGATTGATTGATTGATTGGTTGATTGAAATAGAAATAGCTGAATTGTTGCTCATTATCCAGTAATACATAAAGTGTTCAGCACAATGTTTGAAATGATGGCTACATCAATAATTAGCTTGCTTAATAAGCTTGTGTGTATACATGTGGGGAAATGGTCTACACAGTACCCTAGGCAGTTCTTATTTGCATCTGTTTTGTGCAGATACTGATTAAAACATAATTGTAACCATCATTTTTTCAAAAAAGGCATTTGCACTGTGTGTGTGACCCATTTCGGTGCCCCCGGCCTGGACCATTGGGTGTGTGTGTGTGTGTGTGTGCGCAGTGGTGTAAAGTAACTAAGTACATTTACTCAAGTACTGAACCATTTTGAGGTGTTTTTTTTACTTTACTGGAGTATTTCCAATTTTCAATAATTTTACTTCTACTCCATACATCTCAAAGGCAAATATTGTACCTTTACTCTTTAGTAACTAGTTACTTATTAGATTTAGATTATTATTACAAAACCACTTCAGACCTAGGCTATACTTTGGCCATTTGAAAATAGCCGATCTACAAGCTCACAACGCGTCACTTTGCAACATGTTGTGAGCTTGTATCTGCTATTTTCAAAGGTTTTTTATACATATGGAAACTTGTGAAATGGGACCTTCTGCATATTGAGTACTTTTACTTTTGGTACTTTAAGTATATTCTGATGCCAATACTTTTGTACTTTTACTATACAGACTTGTACTTGTAACAGACTATTTCTACAATAGGGTATTGATACTTTTAATTGTTTTTTTTTTAAATTGCTTCTTCCATCACTGCGTGTGCGTGTGCGTGTGTGTGTGTGTGTGTGTGTGTGTGTGTGTGTGTGTGTGTGTGTGTGTGTGTGTGTGTGTGTGTGTGTGTGTGTGTGTGGGTGCGTGCGTGCGTGCGTGCATGTACTTAGTTCCAATCCTTGGACTTTAATTAAAATAAAATTATTACACTATAGAGTCGGCTACGGCAGATTTGGCCTCAAATTAAAAACCCTCAAATGGAAAGTTGAATTCAAATTGGTTACTTGGTCATTCATAAAATATCTCAGATTGCAGGAGGAGATTCATGTGAGGAAGGAATTACCAGTGAATATTCCTTCCAGCAGACAGTGTTATGTTGATGAGCGCCTCTAGGGTGATCAGGTGAAGTCGTGCCAGGATGGAGCACAGTGAGGTATTTTTACTTTACTAGAGTAGCCTACTTCCAATTTTCAATACTTTTACTTCTACTCCACTACATCTCAGAGGCAAATATTATACGTTTACTCCACTACAATTAGGCCTATTTGACAATTTACTCACTAGTTAGCCTACTTTGCAGATTTGATTATTATTACGAAACACACATTAACCACTTCAGCACTTTATATACTTTGGCTATTTGAAAATAGCCGATCTACAAGCTCACAGAGACATGTTGTGAGCATGTAGATTGGCTATTTTCAAAAGATTTCTATTGGAGAGGAGTGGACGAACGGCTGCGCACTATGATGAGAAATGATTAAGATTCATTTTCCACGCCATACGTTTAAACACCACAAAAGCTTCTTTGATTGCATTTCATATTAGACATTTGTAACCCAAAGAAATACTCCACGCCAATATAGCCCAGTCTTGTCATAGTTTGGATTAATGATAAACATGACTTAATTGTCTTGTTGTCCAGGCACAAATCAGATAAAGACGCTCCACCTAGCTGCCTTCGATTAATTGAATACACATGGACCCCAATGGAAACAAGCCATATTGCTTTCTTGGGTTTAATCCTTTTAGCATCCTTTTGTATTGAACTGTACTTTCTATGCTTTTTTTTTGCAAACTGTTAATAAAGTAGGCCTATTCAATCAATCAAAATATTTTTTTGCAATAGGAATGACACATGTTATCTCCTACAAATAAACAAACTGTTGGTTATTTTGACACGCAAAGAAAATAATGTCATATGCAAAACAAAGTCTCGATTAGATAAGCGCCCTCGCAGAACAGCGCAAATTGTAGCTGACAGACAGGTAGGCTAATAAAGAAACACCTGTGTGAAAAAATAGCGTGGCACCGAGTGCTGCACTATGAGCTTGCAGATCTGCAATTTTTAAATCGTGAACATTTGTGCAAATCTGAATGTATATTTTTGTAACTAAAATCTTTGCTTCTGGGGGTCTGTGGCCAAATACACATAATTTTGAATACACATGGACCCCAATGGAAACAAGCCATATACTTTCTTGGGTTTTAATCCTTTAAGCAGACCTTGTATAGAACTGTAGCTACTTCATGTGCTTTTTTTGGCAAAATGTTAATAAAGTATTCAATCAATCAATCAATCAATCAATCAAATCGACATGATCACTTACCGTAAAACTCTCAACTTAGTTGTCATATAGATATAGTATATCCATTCCGCTGAGTCCAGCGGCATGTGAAACGCTGCATTGTGCCGTGGAGTCGCTGTCATGATTCAACCTGCTCTCCCATTACGCACGACGCACTTACTTTATTGCCGCCCCTTTTAATCACAACTGCATTTTTTTCTTTAAGTCATTTAATTTACCCCCAGTGTAATCCAAACAATGTATTATCGAATCTCAATAATCACAGAATTTTTTACACGTGCTATTACCAAAGATACGAGGTGGTGACTGGTGACCAAAAGCCACAGCGGGCGCGCATGAAAACGGTCAAGATCCAGAGGTCCAAGTGTGTGTGTGTGTGTGTGTGTGTGTGTGAGAGAGAGAGAGAGAGAGAGAGAGAGAGAGAGAGAGAGAGAGAGAGAGAGAGAGAGAGAGAGAGAGAGAGAGAGAGAGAGAGAGAGAGAGAGAGAGAGAGAGAGAGAGAGAGAGAGAGAGAGAGAGAGAGAGAGAGAGAGAGAGAGAGCAACTGGTGAGGTAATGAAAGATAAGAAGGGGATGGAGACAGGAAGGCAGGCAGTTTGGTACACAGACTACACACAGTGTGATGCTGTGTTGTTCTGTGTGTTCAGTGGAGTTGGACCTATGATGAGTGGTGGTGTAAGCAGTGGTGTAAAGTAACTAACTGACTAAAGTACAATTTTGAGGTATTCTTTTTACTTTACTGGAATATTTCCAGTTTTCAGTATATTACTTCCACTACATCTCAGAGGCAAATATTGCACTTTTTACTCCACTACAAGTATTTGAAAAATTAAGTTACTAGTTACTTTGTAGATTTGTATTATTATTACAAAACATACATTAACCACTTCAACCCTATATACATTTCGGCCATTTGAAAATAGCCGATCTAGATCTGCTATTTTCAAAAGAGTCTTATACAATTTATACATTTGAAAACTTGTGAAATGGGACATTCTGCATAATAAACCTTTTTGGTACTTTAAGTACATTTTGATACCAATACTTTCGTACTTTTACTCAAGTGAATTTTGAATTCTGGACTTTTACTTGTACAGAGTATTTCTACATTGAATCATCGATACTTTTACCTAAATACAAAATTTGAATACTTTTTCCATCACTTGGTGAGGGGGTAGGGTAGGCTATACTTGCCTCTTGTCGCATGCAGATGGCTGGTCCTTTTCTCCTTCTCCTCGCGCCTCCTTCACGCCTCCACACGTGCAGTGAAGCCAGTGATGCCTCAGTCTGTATAGGCCTGAATGCGTCTAAAATTAGGACAGTTTATTTTCCTTTATGATGGATTGAAGTCAGAGAGAGGGCGACTAACCCCGTCCATAGGTTAAACTGTATACCCAGCCAGCAAAACTCAGCGTAGGCCTAATTAAGGATGAGATGATCCCGCAATAGCCTACTGTAATGAATGTCCCCGCGGACCTCTTACATCTTTCTTAGAAGGAAGGAGACCCTTTTTATATAGGAGTGCCCTGGCGCATGATGGTGGGACGGTGGGAACTCATGAGAGCCCCCCACCCCAAGCATACCAAAGTAGAAGTAATCTCAAGTGTTGCTCATGCAGAAGATTAATAGTCCTGTTTATATTACCGACATAATGATGAACGGCGTTTTCTTCTAGGTGGCTGGGTAGCCTATATAGCCTCGGGACAGCAGGTCTGCTTGTTCACTTATTGGTGATTTGAATTTCACTTATGATGTGGGATGCAAAGACCGATTTGTTGTTTTAACCTGTATATGATGAGATCAAATGTGAGAATGATGAGATCAAATGTGTCATTCGAAGATGGTGCTTATTGACTCACACTCAAAGTACACAACACACATGTGCGTGTGCAATTTCGACCTTGAATACAACAGTAGGCTAGCTGATCAACAACAACTTTCCATCCAAACATGACTCCAAGACTAGTGTGTGTGTGAGTGTGTGCGTGCGTGGGGAGGTGTGTGTGTGTGGGGGCCTGTGCGCACGCACATGGCTTATTTGTATTTGCTTTAATGGTTAAACTGGTTGTTTGTGTAATGTTGATGTTGTAATGAATTGTAGTATTTTGCGCTGGCAGTGATCATTTGTGGTTGGTTAAAAGGGTTATCTCTCTCATACACACACACACACACACACACACACACACACACACACACACACACACACACACACACACACACACACACACACACACACACACACACACACACCTCCATGTTAGGATTGGACCTCAGCAGGCAAAAGCAATTTAAGATAACATTTTCTCAAGAAAAAAAGATAGATGACTGATCATGACATCATTTGATGTATTTAAAAAAACATAAATAAAAAAGTAGCCTAGGCTAGACATACCAGAAGGCACTGGTGAACCATAATGATTGGTAAATCACTTGCCCCAAGTCCATGAATGGACTATTATATGTGATGGGGTTAAATTTGAACCCTATGAATAAGGCACGAGCCAAAGAAAGATGAAAAGATGGTTTGGTACTAAGACCCCCCAATACCCGTCCAGCCAACACCCAAAGAAATGAGAGTCAGACACCTGGTACGTCCAAAATGATTAGTCTGTATTGCCCGAGTGTGCACACAGGAGACAGTACAAGTTACAGACAAGAATATCAAACACACTGACACACTGACATAAGACAACAAGCACTTCCACGCACAAACACACACTAATGCTTCAATAACAGGCAATAGTATTTATACACAGTTGGACTTCAATGACATCAGACATAGGTGCATCCTTATGATTGGCTTTAAGACCCTCAGACGTAGGATGGGAGTCGTAGGATGGACAGGCGTCTGGCTGTCTCAATAATAAGTTGTTGTTCATCTTAGGGTGTCCTTGTGTACAATTCTCGGTTCCATAAACAAGTTGTTCCTTCGATATCATAGGACATGTGCATGGTTTTATCTGTGACAGGATGACAGCTGACAAAAGGGAATTAGTGACGATGTCGGGTCAAACAGAGATATCGGTCATCGTACAGAGATACAGGTCATTAGGACCTTAAACACAAAACGTTGACCAAGACATGTTTTTACTGATTGGGAACATATGGAGCCAGCACCAGATAGCAAATATGGAGCCAGCTACATGGCCTTGGTAGAGAAAGTATAGTAGAGTTACAAAAGGCATGTTTAAAAGACTGAAGTACAGGCCCAAAAAGACATCACTATATTAATTTGACTGGTTAGATCGATATTTCTAGATCATATCAATCTGGTCCACAAAATATATCTATCAGTCCCCAGTTCTTTGGGGACTAGATTGGTAGATTACATTGAAAGAAAATTTAATTAATTAATTAATTCATATAAGGAGACATGTTCAGATACATGTAGACATAAATTGCCTTTTAAATTGTATTAAAGGACTCTAAGGGCAAAATCTTCAAAAGGACTATGTAATTTATTCAGATATTAATTCAAAAGGACTGTATGTAATGGTTATTTATTCAATTAGGAAGCAAAACATGGTTATATTTCATGACATTTTAAGACACCACACCAAAAAAGTTTTCCCCTTGCAACTTGCAAATAACTTTATTATAATTCAAAAAAATCTCAGCTAATGTACTGTCCCAACAAACCTTTTCAAAATATGTTTAGATTTAATCAATTTTAGCACCGTTAATGACCCTTAGCCCGTTTCTGTTGATAGAGTGAGAGAAAACTAACCAGTCTGACAATTTCAAATTTGAAATCTGACAAGACACCTACGTGTCCGATCCGATTCTGTGCATGTCCAGGAATAGAAAAGTTATCCTCCTCGTGTGAAACTGTGGTCATGTGCTTTATTTAACAAGTTGACCTGTTGGTCCAAGTATTTGAGACTGGAACAATACACTCCTGATACCTGTATTTATTACATCACTTTACACTTTATTTAGGGAAAAACTCACGTGGAATGGTCTTAAAACTCAAGAAATACTTTCCGATTGCATCATGTAGGCATGGGGGCATCAAACATCTATCCAAGACATTAGTTGAAATCTGTAAGATAGATGGAAATCAAATTTACTGTTTGGCATGAGACCTACAGTTGACTATAGTATGAAACAGAGTTTAAAACAGTTTGGAATAAAATTAAAGTTTTAGCCCTGTATGTCACAATTAGCAGGTATTGTGACCTTATTGTTGTCCAGGAATTGGATTAATGGAGTGGCTTACATTCTCGTTCTAAAATAAAACAAAGACAAACAAAGCACATTAAACATTTAAATCAAATCATATTTAAATCAAGTATTCATCAAACTCCCCTCTATTTGACACTCATATATCTGTAATATAGTGTGTGTCAGAGGATGAATTTGTTGATGAGAAAGAAAAAAAATGAAACTGAAAATCAAAAGAAAAAAATGAAAAAAAAAAAAAATTCAATTTTTTTTTTTTTTTTTTTTTTTTTTTAAAGTTATAATTAAAATATTTAAAATTATAATATAACAATGAAAAATAAGGAATAAACATCTTTGTTCTGAAGAGTATATTAGAGTTAGGTAAAGTACACCAAAATAAATGGAAATTATTTTTTTTCCAAAAAGAGCAGATCTACCAGCTCAAAAAAATCTTAAGTTAAAATGATAAAATATTTTCAAAACTTTTTAAAAATAATTCAAAATGACTTTATAATAAACTTAATATTATAGTTAATTTTTTTTTCCAATATTGATATTAGAACATATTGAATCGTATTAGGGTTAATTTAACTAGGTCGTTGCCAAGCAACGTGGCAGTTACTAACACTTCCTGCACTTTCTCACTCACCCACACACCATAAACAACAGGCGCTCAACAGGGAGAAGAGAGAGACAGAGAGAGAGTCACTCAGTGTTCAAAGTTTTTTTTTTTTTTTTTTTTTTTTTAACTCTAATTTTGGAAAGAGAAATATTTTATCCTGACTTGGTTCCGTATTACTTATTAGTTTAAATTATATTAAAAATATTTAAGAGAATTTGAAATATTGAGAATAGTTTAAAATGTATTATTAAGGCATTGAAACTTATTGTTAAAGTAGTCTTCTCTGTGAGCCATTATTAACTATAGCCTACTTTGTTATGAGAACAGCTCCGACCAAGAAAATGTAAACAGATAAGAAACGGGAGAAATGAGAGGAGGCTGTATTGGATAAGGGAGTGAGAGAACCTATGAGAATTTGATTATCCAATATACTTAGTAGTGGGTAAATTGACAACGAGTATTTTAGTGTATTCTGAGAATCTAACAAAATATTTGAAGATTATTATTATTATTATTATTATTATTATTATTATTATTATTATTATTATTACATGTATTATTATTATTATTATTATTATTTTTGAACCGACAATGAAAAATAAAATGAAGTTCCTTTTTAAGTAAATGGATAAGAATTATTATTAAAAACTGAGCAAATTGTACCAGGATTCATATTAATGTGTAAATCTTTGTTGGAGTTCCAGAGGGGCACAGGAGGCGTAATGTTAAAATGCACACCTTACCTCTGTTGTGACCCCTCTGAAATCCACTGACCTCTGATCCCAATACGGTCTTGGGTCACCCAAAAAAATCTTTACATCAGTAATTTGGATCTGAATGGATCTCGGCTGCCTTCGGGGTACCGGTGATGCTATGAGGCATAAGAGCAGAGTAGACATGGAAAAGGTGTTATAACAAATACTATAGGGTGGAATTTTAACATGAGGTCAAAAATGATGGTTGATCAAAGAAACAAAAGGTGGGATTCCGTTTATGCCAGAAACAATTTCCCCGTCGCCATAAATAGAATCCCCTCAGCTACCAAAACAAAATAAATACTAAACTATCCGCTAACGAGAAAGAAAAACATGAAACAGGTTTAACTTAAGACCAGACCATCAGAAACTGAACTAATGAATGTAAAATAGAATTAATACGTTGGTGTGCTCTGGGTGTACAGTGTATTACCTGAATGGTTCCTGGTTGGCACCTGTTGTCGGTGGGCCCCGGTCCCCCATTTATGTGCTGTTTGTGTTGTATTTAGTGACTGAATTTATAAATGAAGTCAGTGACAGCATCTCAATAAAGGTTAGCACACATGAGACCGTGTGCGTTTTCAATCATTTTTTCTACAGCCATCTGGTGGGACTCATTTCGGATCATTATAGGTATGTGAGTGTCATCATTTATCTTTACACAGAGATAGTGGAACGGGAGACCGTTCTGAGCGTTAAGAATAACTCCTCGCGAAATGTTGTGCGCCATAACGAGCGGACAACATTGGGTAATTAGATCTCGGGCCTGTTTTGCGTTGAGGTGACGCGTTTTTATCTCGGCTTTAAGAGCGGCCTGCCATGCCTCCGGCTCAGATCGAATGTCAGGCAGATTGGCTGCCGTAAGTTTAATGTCCTCGGGATACCATTTCTGGTACCCATCAGACTGTGGATAGGCAATGAATGGAGGGGTTAGTGGGTGGAGCTCTACTGGATGTTGATCAGTGTGTGGCTGTGTGTGGTGGGTTTTAGAAACCGCCTTTTTAGTGTTAACCCGACGTCCAGGTAAAATGTTTGATGTCTTACTAGTGTCAGGTAGAGGAACGTCGGATGGGGTGGGGGAAAGTCCTGAAGCGTCACCGACAGCAGGTCCAAGCAGGTCCACATCCTTAGAACGTGGAGAAAGAGCACATTTTTTTTTTATGTCGAACAAAACCTTGTCATCATCCTCACTTTCATACATTGACTTATCAAATGAAGTTGGTAGGCCTGAGTGAACGGTACCCTGCCCTTGGTTATCACTGGTGGGACCATGCCTGGGAAGCCGTTCATGCTCTTGTGATGGGGAAAGGATATTTCCCATAATGCCAATTTTCTGGTGATGATGGAAAGTGAGACATAGAATATAGGAAAAAATGAGAACAAGACACATCATGAGAGATTAATACTTGGGAAAATATAAATGTAACAGGTATCAGATTATTTCAAGATGGCCATTCATTAATACATATGAATCTCTAATTTGAATGTGACAAAAAAACTACAACATCGAGTTCTGATGTAACTGGTGTACCCAATGGGCATATATTTTGTTTGCAGTCCGCGGGGTCCAGTGAATCTGATCTCCCTGGGTCTCGAATTCGGCTGCGGGGAGGGTGAAAAGATGGTGATAGTGGCTATATATGAGAGTATTAAGTAACTCTAATATCCTCCTCTGACGTGTTGTCAGTGTGCGGCTGAAATTTACCATGGGGATGTATACCAATGCGTTTGGAAATGTGGTTTGAGCTGCTCTGTACATTTCATCTAGCTGTGAACCGTTCTGCAGGGAACTTTCATTCCGATGGTTGATACCTACAGATAAGATAACAACAGTGGCGTGGTGGTCTACCGGAGTCCTCGCTAAAAGTTGAGAGAAATGTGGATATTTTGCTCCTGGATAAGCTTGTATCTGTATGTTCGACCTGGGATGAGGTTTGGGCATTCTCGCAAGGTTGGAGTCGCCGATAATCAGTATGGGGCGATTACGTTCTATTTTCCAGGACATTTTGGGGTTTTTGGGGTGCTCCCTGGGTCTTTGAACAGGTGGCTCTGGGTTTATAGCCCGGCGTGTCCCTGTATTCTGGGGTTTGAACGGGAGCTCATCGTTTAGGTTGTTACATTTTACCCGCGTATGTCCTAATTCTCCACAACTGTAACACTGGACTGCCCTATAATCTCGACGCGGAGCCTGACATTTACTGGGTGTAGAAGGCCCAGCGGTGTGTCCGGTGTTTGGAGGGTGTGTAATGTTAGCCTGATTTGTGTTGGAAACCTGTCTAGGGGGTTTAAGTGGGCTAACCGGAGGACCCGGTATGGCCATAAGTTGCTGTTCTGGCTTTTCCATGTATGAAGTAAAGGTTGTTATTAGACTGCCCATGATGTGAAGTAAAAATAATAATAATAATAAAATATACTGTATTCGCAAATCAGCAGGCTGTGGTTTATCCTAGGAGATAAGGAATAGATATTATACCAACTGTTCCGTGCTGAGGTAATGCTGTTTTAGGGGCTGATTGGATGAGATGCTGCAGCTCGTTTAGTGATACAGAGGTTGCCTGGAGAAAAGGAACACAGGAGAAGTGAAAGGAACACAGGAGACTTTAAAGGTGGCTAGTTTCTAGAAAAATGGGAATGAAATCAAAATATTAAAGTTTAAAAATGAAACATAATTGAATGGTGTATCTGGATTATATATTATAATAATTCCCCTCTGATTGGCACATACTGAATGTATCTGTGTGTGTCAAGGTATAACTGATCTACAAAATTAAAGTAACTGTTCTAAGGGAAAAAATAATACAAATGTCCGATAAGTACGGGGAATGAGCCTCGTGATAAGGTTAATGCATTGTAAACTATCCCTCCTTTTTGATTTGACACAATGCAACAGAGTGTCAATCAATCACCCAAAGTAGTAAAGTAAAGTGTAGCAGGGAGAATAATCTCGGCAGGGGAAAAAAAAATAGGCCACAGTAGCTGCAGTTTACTCCAAGGTCAATTTGATAAGACCAGGGTGTTGGGTTTAGTTAGGGAGGGAGAGAGAGTTTATATGCACAGAACGGTTGTAATGGCACAATGTAACTCATAATTCAAGACAAACAAACTAAAACAAAATGTACAAGACAAACAAACAAAAAAATGTACTGACTGGGTAAGTAAAACACAAACTTCAAACGGACTCGCCGAGAACACCCAGCTGCTCAGTCATAATGATTTATACATGTACCGAAAACCAAATGACGTGTTAACGTGGCAGAGGTACACACCATAAATCCATATGCACATATACATAATCATGCAGGGCGAAACATAGCACAATTATATATATATATATATATATATATATATGAACAACTGGGAATATTCACAACGACCGATGCAGAAGTTTCTGAATTACAAGGAAGGCAACCTGGCGATGCCGTATGGGTTGGAAATTGTGTTCCAGTATGCAGCTGCCTATTAATGTTTTGTACTCGCGGACCGCTATCCGATGGGTGGTACTAACATAGAAATACAACTGCATACAAATGTGTTACCTGTAGCAGGTAATATGAAGCCAGGGGAAGAGCAACACTGGAGTACCCTTGAACTCAGCTGATTTGAGACCCGATAAGGCGGACGTTTTATGCCTGTCTATCTAAGGCTAGAACAGTAGACTAGAACATTAACCCACATACAGCCGATAGGCAGTGTGTAAAGGGGTGGCAGGGGTTAATCTTAGGTCAAATATCAGTATAGAAGGGAAATTAGTACATTATGACAACTAAGACAACTGTACGGAACAGTAAACAGAAACTACAAGACAAACAAGATATAACAAGTACTATACTATAGCCTCCCGTGTGAGCAATACAGAACTTTCACATACCCAAAGTGTCTGGTTTCAGGGCGGCTGATAAGAGCTGTCTCACCACGCGTAGATGAACAGATCGGCCCTCTGGAGTGTCGACTGGAGGAGGAGGAGGTGGGGGTCCAAAAAAGGAAAAGTATCAAAAAAAACTGAATCTGAATTCACCGCTGAATCGTCACCCAGAAGGAATGCAAAAATAAAGTAAATTTGAACGCTGATTCTAAACACACCGGTCGAGAAAAAAATTATAAAAAAATGATAATCTCGGGTGGATGTTTAACCGTTTATCGAAGGACCATTGATGGGGTTAAATTTGAACCCTATGAATAAGGCACGAGCCAAAGAAAGATGAAAAGATGGTTTGGTACTAAGACCCCCCAATACCCGTCCAGCCAACACCCAAAGAAATGAGAGTCAGACACCTGGTACGTCCAAAATGATTAGTCTGTATTGCCCGAGTGTGCACACAGGAGACAGTACAAGTTACAGACAAGAATATCAAACACACTGACACACTGACATAAGACAACAAGCACTTCCACGCACAAACACACACTAATGCTTCAATAACAGGCAATAGTATTTATACACAGTTGGACTTCAATGACATCAGACATAGGTGCATCCTTATGATTGGCTTTAAGACCCTCAGACGTAGGATGGGAGTCGTAGGATGGACAGGCGTCTGGCTGTCTCAATAATAAGTTGTTGTTCATCTTAGGGTGTCCTTGTGTACAATTCTCGGTTCCATAAACAAGTTGTTCCTTCGATATCATAGGACATGTGCATGGTTTTATCTGTGACAGGATGACAGCTGACAAAAGGGAATTAGTGACGATGTCGGGTCAAACAGAGATATCGGTCATCGTACAGAGATACAGGTCATTAGGACCTTAAACACAAAACGTTGACCAAGACATGTTTTTACTGATTGGGAACATATGGAGCCAGCACCAGATAGCAAATATGGAGCCAGCTACATGGCCTTGGTAGAGAAAGTATAGTAGAGTTACAAAAGGCATGTTTAAAAGACTGAAGTACAGGCCCAAAAAGACATCACTATATTAATTTGACTGGTTAGATCGATATTTCTAGATCATATCAATCTGGTCCACAAAATATATCTATCAATATGGAACCATTAGAACCATTCAGTTTGGGTTTTGGGTTTTTTATTTTCCAAGTTTTTTAAAGGAAACCAAAAAAATCAGTGCTTTCGAGAAATGGAGCCATTAAGTTTGTGTGTCAGCATGCATCTCCATCGACATAGTAATGCCAGGGGTTTGTCATTTGGGCATACCATATCCAAAGCAATGGGAATTGCAACAAATGCATCAGGAAAGATGTTTCTGGCAGCTGTCATCTCTGCTCTCTTGTCCTCACAAGCTGTTATTTTGTATTCTCCTCAAACAGAGCACAGCTTTTTCATTGCCACCCCTTGGCTTTCTAAGCACACAGTATCTCGCCTGTGACAGATTCATACTTGAAAACCGTGAACTGTGACACAAAGTTTGGTGTCAAATGATTCTGAGGGAAAATAAGAAAGGAAAGCTTTTGGCGTTTCTGTTACAGTATAGGCCTATTTATTACCTTTATTACCTTTATCACCCCCATGTATGGGGGTGTTCTGACTAATACTGGCCTTAGGCTACGGTCACACCGAACAATGGCTGCATGTTGTGCATTTATCACACCTGTTTTGTGCAGCCAACACAGCCTAAAACAGAGTTTTTTTTAGCTTGCAGCGCCTTCTGTCATGACGTTGCCAGGCCGGTCCGTCTTCGACTCATCCGATTGGACAGAGGGGGGAAAGCAGCCACTGTCTCAAACATTTGTCTGCTTCAAATAGACTTTTTCTCTATTGGAGGCGCTTTGGCGCATAGAACGCATATAAGCGCAAGGTGTGCGCAACACACGGAAAGCAGCATAAGGGCAACAAACCGCTCCATTCCCATTTAAAAAGCATTGGCAGAATCCGGCACATAGGCAGAAATAAAGTTGGGTGAGACCGACGGTACCCTTGCACCAAATGACTTTCCAAGGATCTAACTTGAAGAGTTTTGTGAATGAGGCCCATTCTCTGTCTGTGTGTGTGTGTTCACAGTGAGGATTTAAATGAAAGCCAAAATTAAGGAATGTGTTCCCATTCACTGCAGTGCAGTGCAGAGCAGACACGAGGGAGATTGCTTCCGTTAACATTTGTTTTTAAATGGGGCTGTGTTATTAACCAACAATCATATTGCAATATTCTTGCAATTTTAAAAAAAGGATCCCTGGCTACTAAGCCAAATATGCTAATACATTATAATTTCCCTCTATAACTAAAATATATATTTTTAAACACCTTCAATATTTTATTTATTTTAGAAACCGTTCATCTTTTACTCAAGAGGGGCAATGCCCGTTGCAAGTTGATGATGTCATTTGTCTATGTGTGGTCCAGCCCTATGGAATGCATGTGCAAAATAAAATAAAATAAAATATTGATTGGATACTCATATTAACCTTAGGAAGTATTTAGTTGTTTTTTATTTTCACATGCATTCCATAAATTCCAGCCTATGGCTAACTCTGGCTCATTGACGCGGATGAAAAATGTTGATTAATGTGCACTGTCCCTGATAAATAAATAAATAAACCCCCTTAGTCGAAGGGTGGTACTAGATTACAGGCCATGGAGTCACCAAAAGTACTAAGGTTCATCCTGTTCAGTGTCATGCATACATTCAGTCAGTCAGGAAACTCAGTGTAGTTGCTGCTGACTAACCATTTGTCGGAGTCGGTCTCAATTCCATGCTTCTATTCTCAACCAATCACATATTCACTTCATAATAGAACAAGAATAAATGTAGCTAGCTATGAGGAACGAGTAGGGGTCATCCGCTGGTGACCATGACGGTGCACAGTACATTTCGGGGTAATCCAGCCAATAGTATTAGTTTTAATAAATGTTTTTTGGGACCAAAGTGGTGAACGGACACACGGATGGCCGTATACCAACCATCATCGCCTTCCTTGAAAAGTCCAGCCCCCTCACATTTTTAGGAATTGTATTAGTCAAGAAATGACCAGCAGTATTTGTTATTTGTTGCATTAAGTGTGCAGGTTAAGCTCTGAAAGTGTGTTGTTAAACTGTAACACCAAAAGTTGAAACATCAGGGAAAGTGCTGGTGGGTCTGCTAGCTTAGTTAATACAGCAAGGTATTACAGTTACGTAAGTACTGTAATACCTCTGAATGTGTCTTTCTTAACCAATTTCTTAGATCAGTAGTGTGACACATTTTCTTCCATCCCAACCACCAACTGTATTCATTCGTTTTTTTCCCCTGCAATGTTTCAATCCACCTCAGAGGCTTTGATTAATAATTCAGTAAAAATGTTCTATGAAGTGAACATGCAGGCAGAGGGAAGGGAACAAAGATACATGAGAACATTGCGCCGGTTGGGATTCAAACTCATGGCCGGTTGACAGACAGGCATACCACCAACCGCTGTGCTTTAGCCAATGGGAATACTCCATTGGAATAAATATTTTTATATCTCTTATTGCATGGCTGCGTGAGCAGTTTGTGAGATGGGAGTCAATAATTATGTGAAGATACACATGCAAGTCCCTGGATATCAAAACATTCACTATCACTACCACTCAGGATTTTTCTGTGTACCCTGTGGAGAGCCTTGACAGTCCTTGAGTGGGGGGCACACTGCAGGTTGATTATTGTGGGCAGGGAATTGAGTGGGCAACATTCTATAGGAGAATCAGCAGCGGGGGTGGGAGGGGAACATACTATATTATTGCCAGCAGGAGGGGTTAAAGGTAGAGTAAGTGATTTCTTTTTTTGTTAAAACAAAACATTTTCGGTTTCAGCTCAGCTGATCACTGCCCACAGAGGGCCATGGAGCAGTTAGGGGTTAAGTGTATGCTCAACTAGTCTGGCTTCGACCAGTCTTATTAGACACATTGCTGGCCAGGCCTGGAATCAAACCTGGGACAACCAGTGACTCCTGCTCCCCAGGCAGGTTCTCTAACCATTCAGCTATGCCGCCCCAAATAACAAAACAAGAAATGATTTGAATAAATCATATGCCACAGGCTTCTTTGCCTTTTCCATACAGTATGTGAACACATTTAATGTTGACAGAAATTTGCTGTGTGTTCACACACAATTTAAAATTGTTTATGCCTTTTATAAAGAGCAAATAAGGCTCGAAAATTACAATGCATTTTGTGACGTATTGACATACATTACATTACAGTCATCTAGTAGACGCTCTTATCCAAAGCAACTTACAATAAGTGTATTCAACATAGGTAGGCAAGAAAACGACTAATCACCAGAAGTCTTAAGTGCATTCTCTTCTAAAACAAGCAACTAAGAGCATACCTAGTGCTAAGTTAAAAGTGCAATATATCAGCTACCTACTTTCTTAAACAGATGAGACAAATAGGAAAATCAAATGAGCAAAGAGCTAAAACAAATAAGTGTATCAAATAAACAAGATCCAATAAAACAAGAGCTCGTACAAATAATTGACAACAAGTGGGCAAGGCTAAGAGGAAGGGTCAGGGTAGTGTTTCCTGAAGAGGTGGGGTTTCAGCCTGCGGCGAAAGATGGGCAGTGACTCTGCTGTCCTGACATCAGTGGGGAGTTCATCACTGTGGGGCCAGAACAGAGAAAAGCCGTGACCGTGTAGATCGGCCAGAAGGACCTCTGAGCGATGAGGCAACCAGTCGCCGGCAGACATTGACTATATCTAAAGAAGGTTAGCTCTGGCTGAAAAGCATTATGATTAATAAAAGACATAATAAATATCCTTTGTGTAGTGTTCCTCCATGCAGTGCTTTGAGGCTGGAGTAGAGTGTTTACAAGACGCCATTGTACAACTGAGGAAAGGGAAAGAAGGTTGAACGAACTCTTTTAAAGACAGAAAATAGTGTCAGAAAATGTGCATTTAGTCAAATATTTCCACTTTCCCACGAGATTAACACAGCCCTCATTCCCCCACTTCCTCCAGTGACTATGGCAACGAAGTGATCTTCCCTAGAAATGCTCTGAACGGCCTGTTCGAGCGTGTGTCAGGTTCTTGATCCGACCAGAGCTTTAGTGGACTTAATAAGGTGTGAAAGGCACCGAGTGTTGCGGTGAATGTGGTGACCTATTGATTTCTGTTCCAACTGCTGGCTGCAGCCGTGTTCCAGCGGACGAGGTTTCCAGCAGACAAGGTCACGTGCTGTCAATCGGCCAATCATCAAAAGGTCGCGCAAACGTCACTTTTCCTTCCCGTCTATGTATCAGCCTTCGGCTGTTTTCACAGCCTGTGGCAAAAATCACTTACCCTACCTGTAAGTGGAGGACATACTGTAAGGTAGATTATTGTCAGCAGCTGGGGTTCAGTGGGGGACATTCTGTACTGTAGGTAGGGTGAGGAGTAACAGGCAGCCACAATAGGGTAGACATTAACTTCTGTTGTATATGAACCAAGGTCAAGGTTATAGGTTCAAGTACAATAGGAAAAACAATTAGGATTTTTTTTTTGTCTTCGGTCCACTTTGTTTATTTTCTAGTTTCCTGTTGAGCCAAGACTCTCAAACTTTGAACAGAAGCCAAGAGAATGTTCCTTCGCTCTATGGGAAAGTATAAGTAGCTCCTATGGTGAAGCTGATGAGAGTATATATATATATATATCGCTAAGTAAACACTCAACAGCTATCTATACAGCCACAACACACAGAAAGAGAACATGCCACAAAGATAGATACAGTAGATATGATTGACAGACAGACAGACCTGTCATGTCAGTAAAGAATCTTTGAACGTATAATATTGACTGATGAACTAGTGGCATTCATTTATTTATTTGAATGGAGAGAAATGAATGATACTGTATGCTTTCAAATGAAAAGCCATTTGCACTTTGAAGAGTGCAGTATGCATCTTGCTAAGTGAAAAAGCAGAACTGCTGGAGTCCTTCTCAGGAAGAGGTACTTTTCTGCGTTCACAAGACGACCTAAAGCAAAAGAGAATGATTATGGGAGAAAAGTTAACAGTGAGTAGCTGAATATTGGTTCTGGTTTTCTCCTGGGTGTGTTTCTGACATACAGTATCTACTGTATGTTGGCTGCGATATAGTCGTTTTCAACTGATGTAACACACCTTTTGTTCGCCGATTGTGAAAGTTGGATTCAAATCCCCTTTGAAGGACACATGGCCAGAGACAATCACACAGTATCATGAGACTTGGTCATATCCTTGGCCGGCTATCAGGGACGTGCACAGATAGACTCTAGGTGGTGCTAGAGCACCTGCCCTTTGCCCTCTTGACCAGAAGTGCCCTTTTGCCCTTTTTTTCAGTTTACAGCAGGGGTCTTCAACAGGGGGTCCGGGACCCCTAGGGGGTCCTCAGAGTTACTACAGGGGGTCCGCCAAATCTTTATGTGATATGATTTTTCTTTTTACCATAACAACTCGAAACCTAGCATCCCTTTTCTAAGGAGAACTTTAGCCAGAAATAGCAGATCTACAAGCCCACAACGCCTCGCGCTGCGAGGCGTTGTGGGCTTGTAGATCGGCTATTTTTGGCAAAGAGGTATAGGTGTAGAGGGAAAAAGAGCAGACCAAGTAAACAAAAAAAAGTATAATTTACTTGAGCACCTGCCCCTCAAAATGTCTGTGCACGCCACTGCCGGCTATAGGCTATACACACACACACACACACACACTGCATCCTCTACATTTGTGGATCTCTCAGATCCTGGAGTCTCAAATGGAGTCTTGAATAACCCGGTGTATCCTACACCGGGTTATTCAAGGCTCTCAACTCCATTCCTGGGGATCCTTGACCAGGTCAGAGTCAGACTGGATGGATGGTGAATTGTAAATCGCTGTGCTACATCACTGCAGGATGGCTGGTTAACCTTGTCTTTGTGATAAACATTTGTGTAGTGTATGTTTGTTTGGGTCAGAATGGAAAGTGAAGCTAAATCTGTGACCGTGGGAGGAATGATGAAGTGGGTAAAGACAGAGGATGGTGCCAGCAGGGAGAGAAGGAAAGGATAAGTGTGAGAGAAATGAAGATGGTGGGGCGAGAGAGAGAGAGAGAGATACTGGGCAGAGGCACAAAGACCACACAAAAACAGATCACATTGGGCTGCGTTTGATGGATGTGCAGTACAGTAGGGTTCAATTACAATATGTAAAAGAGGGGGGGGGGACATTTGTAATAGTGAAAATAACCTGTCTACAAGCTCATAATCTCTCAAGACAGATTTCACTTTCTTTTTACTGAATGGATTCCCAGATTGACAAGCTCACAACATTTCATGATGCAATGCGTTTTTAATTAATATTTGTACTAATCTGCATAAAATAGGGATGCCAGGGTTAACGTCGTTAAGGGAATGCATCTATTCACTCTGATCAGAAGAAGGGATACAACTTATCCGCACCAGTGATAAAAAAAACAAGATTTGGCCGCAGACCCGCATCTGACAATGTTTAGTGCCAGGGACCCCCAGGAGAGAGCTTGTAGATCCGATATTTTTGAATAGCCAGCATATAAATGCATAAAGTGGTTAAAATGATTGCTGGGGACCCCCTGCAATCCCCTCAAGGACCCCTGGGGGTCCCCGACCCCACTTTGACAATCACTGATCTATGCTACTTACTATGGCACTTACATTTTATCTACGGTACTTACAGTGGCTAGTCTAGCTACCTAATATCTATGGTACTACTATGCCATAATAAGTTGGTGAAGTCAATGTTTACACAGTATAACTCAGCGAAATGAATAAATACAGAATTCAATTCAGAATTCAGAATTTCAACAATACACTGGAGTCTAAAAAATATATTGACAGAAAAGTAAAGGAGAAAAATGTGAAATCAGCTGGCACACTGGGTCAGTGTGGACAGGGCATCAAGGACACTGTGGCCTTAGGGTATATCATTTTTTGCAGGGCGTAAGGCCAAAATGAGGGCCAGTGTACCCTCTGCAAAAGAAAGGGAATGAGGGAAAAGAAAATCTATTCACTATAGTTAACTAACCATGTAAATTGTCTCATTGACATGTATTGACCCACACTCGCACGCACACACGCACGCACAGCGCGCTCACTCACACACAGAGTGCCTAGGGTGTTGTTAATCTTTACTGCTGAGCCCTGCAGCCAGTTAGCAGCTGGTCTTAATTACATGTAGAAGGTGAATGTTAGATCAGAGAGACGAAGCTGTCTCACAGAGGTTTAATTGGACACACACACACGCACACGCACGCACGCACGCACGCACGCACGCACGCACGCACGCACGCACGCACGCACGCACGCACGCACGCACGCACGCACGCACACACACACACACACACACACACACACACACACACACACAATCAGAGGCATGCAGACACACAGGTATGCAGACACAGGAGCACTGACATACTATATGCAAACACATGGACATGTGTACACGAACGCACACACGCACACGCACACACGTGCACATGTGTGTAATCAAAGGCACATAGGCATCATAGGCACAGATCTACCCTAGGCTACTACTCACATTCATGTAGTAAGTTCAAGCACTCCATGTACCACATGTACACTACATTATGTGGACTACACGGTTCTATACTCCTGTTGTTGTCCGTTGCTCAAGACGGCTGTGTCAAATTTACAGTAGGAGGATGCCACAGAAGCTCCTTCCATGGAGCTTGCTGAGGGAGTAGGGGGGGAAATGTTTTCCAATTATATTTTGAGGACAGTCCATGTTTTTATATCAGTTTTAAATTTGGATGCGGAATCGTGGATGTTGGTAGGGCATTCCACATTTTGGTGGCAATATAGTAAAATGTATTTTTCTCCATGTTTGTATCAAATCTAGGGGGAATAAGGTCAGAGGAGCTCCGTCTGGTGTTGTGACCTTGGGCGCCTGTCACTCTAACTCTAACTAGCATCACCACGCTCAAACGTGTTGATATCATTCAAATACCTTGGCATCTGTCTTTTCTCAGTTTGATTTTGGTGACATAGGTCAGAACAGACCTCTCAAAACAAACTAGTCAGTCTACTACCAATCTGGGATCCCAGGTAAAAAAAAAAAAGAAAAACAGTGCCCCCAGCGTTTTTCACTTTTGCTTTTCTTGAGAGATTAGACTACTACTAGACCTCACACCTGGGACTCACCTAACCATTGCTCATTATGCTAGGGTGGGATTGCTCAGGACAGAGTACAGCAACGTGTAATGGGCCTGGTTTTCAAGATATTCAAGGGACCAGTGCCCATACCTGTCAAACTACTTCAAAAGAGATTCGGCACAAACATGGGTATGAATTCATTCTACTATTCCACCAAAATGTGGAATGCCCTACCACCAGCCATCAAAAAGTGTGACTCCCTATACCCTCCTTCAAAACCGCAATAAAAGAGCACCTGTCTGCAATTTGCAACTGGACCTAGACAAGTCTTCTATAGTAACTTACCAAAATAACTGTTTTTCTGCTCCTACTATTGATGAATTCTTAGTACTGTATGTCTATACATGTCTTGATGAATTGAATACATAGGACCACAATGAGAACAAGCCCTCAGGGCTTTTTGTGTGATCCTTTTAGCATTATTGTATAACTGTACCTCTGTACTTTTTGCAAACTAAAATATTAAATCAATCAATCAATCAATCAATCAATACCACTCGAGCCAAACTTTACCCTCTCTATCATGTTACACTGAGATTAATCTTTAACTCTGCCTTCAGGACTCATTATTGCACTCTTTATTCATTAGTTGGTTGGTCTTCTTTAACCTCACGCATGGTGCTGCAGTGGTATTACTTTACAGTCATACTTGGTATCTCCCGTCTTATTTGCTCTAAATTAGTTTGATTAGACCTTAGATCAAATGTCTGATTTTGCTATACCGTGCCTCCACTGCAGACTGAGGCAGATAACAAAAGTTTATTACATTTTGGCCCTTGGTCCTGGAATGGCCTTCAGACCTGCTAAAAAGATTACAGCCCTCACCAGTAGCTGTTCCTGTTCCAAGTTGTAGCCTCTATTTGAATGATTTCTGTTGTTGCATCTCAGAGTATTTGCTCATTTTATGTTTTTAATATTTAAAATGTCACCTAGTCTCATGTGAGTAATATCGGTAGTCTGTCTGTTTTATGTGGTTTTGCTTTGTATTGTACTGTCCTCTACATGTAAGCATGAAGTCATGTTAAGTCGTATAATTCCCTGCAGTTCTTGCTTGTAAAAGAGACTTTCATCTGAATGTATTTTTACTGGTCAAATAAACGTTTATATATGGAAGTGTGTGTGTGCGTGCATGCGTGCATGCTTGCGTGCGTGTGTGCGCACACACTGATCACGCACGCACGCACACATACTGATCTGTTTTAATGTGCCCTTGGGGATGTTCTCATCTCAGATCTATGTCCCTCCATAGATTTTGTCTGCTCTATTGACCTGGTTGAGCTTTCATGTCTTTAGTTGTCAGAACAGGAGACCACAGGATTATGACACAGTCAAGCAAACATGACCCCAGCCACCCTGTCCCATGCACTGACTGATCAAACATGGCATATTGTTTGTGTATGTGTGTGTGTGTGTGTGTGTGTGTGTGTGTGTGTGTGTGTGTGTGTGTGTGTGTGTGTGTGTGTGTGTGTGTGTGTGTGTGTGTGCCATTTTCGCTGTTTTCTGTTTCACAGTTTTCGCTGTTAAAACAGCCAAGCAGAGTTTCTTAAAGAGACTAACAGAGAGAAAAAGTAAAGAAAGAAAGAAAAGCAAAGGAAGGAGGGTGGAAGAGTGCGAAGGAGGCAGGGAGTGTGAAGAAGGGAAATGGGGAGGAAGAGGAGAAAATATAGAACGAGAGAGAGAGAGACAGAGAGAGAGAGAGAAAGAGAATGAGACATAGAATAACCACAGAGTCAATGACCCGTCACCTTACTAACCTCTACCTTCTCACTGTGGTCTGTGAGTGCATGAGGCACGAACACACGTACGCACACACGTACGCACACACCTGTCCAACTCTGATCAAAACATCCAAAGCAGTCAGCCAGTTGACCCTGTGAGCTAACGTCATTCTGCAAGGAAAAACAATGGCAACGGATTGTTACAATAACGTTTAATAAGTGGAGATTCCACTTGAAAAAAAGCGTTTGACGTTGTTTCACAGTTAGCACAAGTGTGGAACATCAGCTTGACCCAGCGTGGCGCTGAATTGAAACGAGCCCCTGAGCTCTGGCGAGAGACAAATGTTGGCCACCTGCAAGCTCCCCTTAAAACATTCAGTAAACATGGCTAAGTTTATTAGATTTTCACATTTAAGGACATAACTATGCACAATAAGGCTCTCCCTTACTCTCTTTCCTTGGTCTCTTCACACATACACACACACACACACGCACGCACGCACGCACGCACGCACGCACGCACGCACGCACACACACACACACACACACACACACACACACACACACACACACACACACACACACACACACACACACACAGTAACATTTATTTTCACAAAAAACTTTAATTAATCTCATCCCAAATCCACCACATCAGCCTACTGCTAGACCAGCCTAGGATACAGTGTAATGATGGACCCATTTTAAATGTATATTAACATGATTTACTCTATGATTTACTTTAGAGATGCTAAGAGAATATCTTATACAGTATGTAAACAAGAATGACAAGTCATAATAAAGTATAATAAAGGCTTTTTTGGCCCCAATCTTGTCAACAACACAACATTTAACTATAAAGAAATGAAGATGACAAAAGACAGCTAATGGTTGTCAGGTGATGGACAATTAACACGTTGCAGAATGAATGAAAGATGCAATCAGAGTGATGCACAGCGAGCCACACAGTATGGGCAAAATAATATTAGTATTCAAATAGTAGCTTTAAGGCTACTAATCATTTATAGAGTTCTCAACGGGCCTGAAAATGAAGGCTCGGCCCTAACTGGGCCCGACTGGGCCGGCCCGGGGCTCGGCCCGAACCCGACTATTGCCATCATGTTAGGCCCAAAACCCCAAAAAAAAGAAAAGAAGATTTTCGATTTTTTGTTTTATTAAATATTTTTAATATTATTATTCTGTTCTGAATATATATTTATCTATTATGAAGATGGTGCTGACGGCAGCGGACATTAACTTACACTGTGCTTACACTGTGCTGATTTAAATGAAGTTAAATCCTTATCTTGCTCACGCACCTCTGTGCAATGAGATGCATCGTCTGCATTTCTCTGCATTTCTCTGCCTCTCGACCGAGTCTTTGTCTCCCCCCTCCCCCCCCCTGACTGTTTGAGACCGACTCGAGACTGTTGTTAACCTATTAGCTTAAGTTTACACGCGTTGGGTGAACACTTTTATAATACTGAACTAAACGCGGGTGGATTACATTGTATTGTGAAAATCAGAAAGCACCGTTTCTGCCACTTGTGTAACTTAAAGGACAACTTTAGTTTTTTACAACCAATGTTTATCTTTTAGATTGTAATTAAAGTAAATAAAAGATGAGTGTTAAAAAATTTAAATTTACTGCTTTCGATAGTTTTAGCAATTTTCACAATCTTTTTTACAGTGTTTTCACAGTGGGCGGGGGCATTCTGTCCGGTGGCTAAATATGTATTTTTTTAACACATTAACCCGGCGTTTTCTTTATTATTATTTACAGTAGCTCTTCTAGCCCCCAATAACTCACATCTGGCCATCTCAGACAGCCGGACGTTTTTTATGGTGTAAAAAAGGCAAATTTAGCCACCGGACAGAATGCCCCCGCCCACTGTAAAAAATAAAAAATATCGCAAAAATATCGCAAAAAATGCTAAAACTATAGAAAGCAGTAAATGAAAAAAAAATGACACTCATCATTTATTTACTTTAATTACAAGCTAAAATATAAACCTTGGTTGTAAAAAACTAAAGTTGTCCTTTAACACAACACGACGGCATAGAGCACGCCGGTCAGTTATCGTAACTCACAAAAACACATTGAACAGCCTGTTATACCTTCAAATTAAAACCATCTTAAAACGTCAACAACGACACATGTGTAGTGTACTGCGTGTATGCACGTTCTCGCGCGTGGCTTGCTATATATGGAAAACTCGCTCCTGCGTTCTTCAATTGATTTCTGAACGAACCTGACCACTGAATGTACACTATTGTTGAAGGCTGGTGTACTGTAGACCGAAATTGCCGTGGGTTTTTGTATTAAAAGGGCCCTTGATATGGATGCATCATGCGGTAGGCAGTAGCCCTGAAACATGAATGTGAACCATGGCTACATATGCGGAAATGGATTACAAGAACGCTCGTCCCCAAACACACTCGCCCGGGTCTAATCCGGCGGCCTCTGTCCGCGAAATGAATGGGGGTGAGTGTGTTTTGGGGCGAGTGTTCTGTTTACCTCGCCCAGAATCGTTTTTTTTTTACTCTCTCTCACATGGTTAATACATTTGATTTTGGGATGTACAATACATGAAAATTACGGGATTAATAACGCAACTTGCGTCGAGAACTAATGGAGAGTGGACATTACCGCGTTTGGCTAAAAACAGTTAGTAACATCATACAAGCATACAAGCTAACTATTAGCCAAATTCGGCTAGCGCTCAGACGAATCCACTGAGAGAGGCGTGTCTAGTCCCATAGCTTGGGAGGACGAGGGCGCCCATTGGCTTAAACGACAGCCAATCACGCAAAAAAAGTGTTGCAAACATGAATACATGTCGGAAATCTGTCGGGTTAGAGTCAGACTGAATAGAATACATGTCGGAAATCTGTCGGGTTAGAGTCAGACTGAATATAGAGCCGCTATGCTTTTCAGCATGCGGCTAAAAAAAGGATGAGACCAAGGCACTCTTGTGGAAAAGTTCAAAAGCCTTTAGTCTGGCTAATGCAGCAAGAATAAAAAATACACCTACGCGTCGCGCAAGAACGCAACAATGCCTAGTCACCCTGATTGTTGCTGCAACGAGTAGGTGTATTTTTCATTCTTGCTATGCATTAGCCAGACTATTAAAGGCTTTTAAACTTTTCCACAAGAGTGGCTTGATCTCCTTTTTTTGCAAACATACAGTTGTACAAAAAAGGGCACCTTGTTGGGGATTTTTACTCCAGCCAAACAGATGCACTCCTTTCTCTCTGTTCTCTCTTTTTTTCTACAATATTCAGTACAGTACAGTATGTATTGGTTGGCTGCCAGTCAAAGTGGTATGTGTGTGTGAATGGGTGAATATCATGCACAATCTACTGTATGTAAAGCACTTTGGATAAAAGCACTATATAAATGCACCATTTACTATTTACAAGAAAAACTACAGTTGCAGATGCTGTAGAACAGTGGTTCTCAAAGTGGGGTATGGGAACAGACAGAGAAATGAGCAACCAGATCTATGAACACTAGCCCAAAAGAAGCGACTAGGCTACAGCTATTTGAAAATCCCCGATCTACAAGCTCACAACGCGTTGCAATGGGACGCATTGTGAGCTTGTAGATCAGCCATTTTCAATAAAATAATTATAATATTCTTGAGAGTTCTTTATTTTTATTTTGGAATATTTTTGAAACACAACAGCCAATTTTGTATGGGGGTCCCTGGCACAAAATATTTTCAGCTGGGGGGGTCTGCAAACAAATACTACATTGTCATGAAATGTTTAAGAACCACTGGTTTATAAACAATACAAATCAAAACAATACAAATCTTCTCTTATGGGGTCCCCGACACAAAATCTTTTCAGATGGGGGTCCGCAGCCAAATACATATCAATCTGGGGGCCCTTGACATGAAAATGTTTGAAGTGCCACTTTGAGCCACAGTACTGCTGCACCTTTAGTCCATGCTGATCGAGGAATAGTAATTAGAATCAAATTATTCTTCTGCCACTGCATGCCAAAAATGAATGGTCGTCTTGTGAGTGGCTGGTTCTGATACACAATTGTCCGTCAGTATACTCATTTAAAAGAAACATGTAAAATAATCATGAGAAATTTGTCTACAGTTGTAATATACAGAATAGGTCCAAGAAGGGAGCCTTAGAATGGTTATGAATGCAGTTAGCCTATAACAATGACTCGCTCACACATCCAATAAACAGCAATTTACACTGAAACATATTAGCACATAGGCCTTCTGTATGGGTTATCAGATGCCAAAAGGAAACAGAGAGAAACAGGAAACATGTTTGTGATTCAGTATTCCTTTATGGTTAACACAGGTGAGACTACAGCAAGCCAATACATGTGAACGGTAACTTAATCCATACCAATTATTTTGCAATACAGAGACATTTGAAAATGCTATCACATATATTAGATTGTAACAATAATAGAGGCTGTTTTTAAAGTCACGTTCGCAAAGTCTCATCATTGAATTCTGTCAAGGTCATGTGTAAAGAAAAATAAAATAAAATAGGCAACACACATCGACTGGTGCTGCTGGGCTAAAAAAACAAAAGTATCAAAATGGATGGAGCCCGCACACCGGATTTGGTACAAGAAGACTTTCTTTATTTGGACGTCCAAATAAAGAAAGTCTTCTTGTACCAAATCCGGTGTGCGGGCTCCATCCATTTTTATAAAGAGAAATAAAAGCCAATGGGAAAAAAGCCAATGCAAAATATCCAGTGTCCTATTGAAGCAACTCATTGGATGATTAAGGCACTGTAAGGGGGAACAAATGCTTGCTTGTTCTTCTCACCTTATAGTATAGATGCTAGTTCAATTTCGCTGATTTAGTTCTATTGTATGATGTTAAAAAACATTCGGCAAAAAAAACACATCACTGGATAAACACTGACATTGGCTACTACTGTGATCATTTGCAGCAACAATCTTTTCTCACTCTGTACACTCGCCTAAAGAATTCAGCTCATTCAGGTGGGCTGCCGTGGTAACGATGACATTGACCAAAAGGTCCACAGGTGAGTGGAGACAGCTCTTACGGGAGTCAGAACCTGCAGTACATAATCGCAAACACATTACAGACACACATGCACACACATGACGCACAGACACATGCCTGCACTGCACACTGGCATGTACTGGTATGTATACGCACACACACACACACACACACACACACACACACACACACACACACACACACACACACACACACACACACACTTTAGCCCCTTAAGACGTTGTTTGGCTGCAGGGGGGAGCACAGAGTAAACAAGCCGTCCTTGAGTCAACTGCTCTTGTGTGTGTGTGTGTGTGTGTGTGTGTGTGTGTGTGTGTGTGTGTGTGTGTGTGTGTGTGTGTGTGTGTGTGTGTGTGTGTGTGTGTGTGTGTGTGTGTGTGTGTGTGTGTGTGTGTGTGTGTGTGTGTGTGAGACAGAGAGAGCGAGTTTGCACCCGGGGAGTTGTCTTTGTATTGGCACAGCAGAGACAGGGGATTCAACATTATCCTGTTTACACGCCACCTGTCCACACCTCATCAGTCTTGGTTTTCTTTGTGTGACTCATTTCATCTGTTCCAGGAAGACATCCAGCAGCAATAGATGCGATAGAGCAGCAAGACGTCCCATTTGTAAAATCACCAGTGTTATCGTTACGCAGCGAGTCAGAGTCCAGGAGATAACAACGGCTCTGGTCTATTTAAAAAAATGGTGAAGTAGTCCTTCAGCGAGAGAGCGAGAGTGAGAGAGAGACACAGTGTTAACGGAAATGTCCAGAGACTAATTAAAATATCCCATTTGAAAAAGAAAAGTTGCTTTCAATTGCTCTTTACCCTTCATGGCTTATTTGCCCTTTAATAGTCTGCAATAAAATCCTCCTGTCTGCTGCTCATTCATCCTGACACGTTGTGTCTTACTCTGGATGTGACAAAATGTCATACGTTCTTCGTTCCCACTGCACTAAGCAGCAATTCTCCTAATGTGAGCAGCCTCCAGGCATAAAACTTCAGAGATACAGAGAACATCAGAATTAAAAAAAATGTAACAATGGAATAAAAAAAAAGAATACAAAAAAACATTTACTCACTTTGCCCAGCCTGATGTGAAAAAGGACATTTGATTTTCTTTTCTTTCTCTACGCCACGGCCACCACACTACCATCCCTGCTACCTGTATCGTTCAGGTTGTACCGCTCTGTCTCGGCGGGGTCCATGTTGGGAGAGGGCTTGGCGGGGCAGAGCAAAGTGCGGAAGTAGCGTCTGAAGGTGTCAGAGAGGCAGGCGTAGAGGATGGGGTTAGCACAGCTCCAAGAGTATGACAGCAGGACCACAAATTCGAAACCCCGGGCGAAGGTCGCGACGAGGTTGGTGACAAACACGGAGCAGAAGTTGAAGGTGTAGAAGGGGAGCCAGCACACGCCAAAAACCACCACCACCGCTACCACCATCTTGGTGACCTGCTTCTCCTGACGATGACTCTCCTGGCTGGGCCTGGTGCTTGCCCCCACCTGCCGGAGCCGCTGGGTGCGCATGGTGAACACCAGACACGTGTAGGAGGCAATCATTAACGTGAACGGCAGCAGGAAACCCAGCACGAAGGTGTAGCTGATGAACGCCAGCCACCAGGAGTTCGGGTCCGAGCCCAGGGGCGGGACCAGCGTGCACAGCCCCCTGCTGTCAGAGAAGTGGAGTGCCATGGGGAGGACGGGCACCAACGAGAACAGCCAGAGGAAAGCAGACACCACCTTGGCTCTGCGGGGTGTCCGCCAGCGGGCAAAGCGCAACGGGTCCACCAGGGCCATGTAGCGGTCCACGCTCATCACAGTGAGACAGAACACGCTGGTGAACTGGTTGATGCCATCCAGGACCATGACCAGCTTGCAGACCAGGTCACCAAATTCCCAGCTGTCGCGGAAGTTCTGGATGGCGATGAAGGGGAGGCTCACCATGAACAGCCCGTCAGCCAGTGCCAAGTTGAAGATGTACACTGTGGTGGCGGACGCCATCTTGTCCAGCTTCAGAATGGCGACGATCACCAGGATGTTCCCGGTCAAGCCCAGTGCGCACACGGCCAGATAGAGGATCACCATGGTGATGCTGAAGACATCCAGGTGGTCTGGAGCTGCTGGAGCTACAGAAGTGCTGTAATTATCCAAGTTGTTATCCAAGTAGTCCATTTTAATTTAAAAGCATCAGAAACTAACAAGGGAGGAAAATACCTGAAAGACGATAGATGACTTTGAAAATAGACCCCACAAAATATTTTCCTGTCGTGCCTTTTTGTGTGTCGTTCTTTTGTAACTTATTTTCAACTCAATAAAACATTGGGGGAAAAAAAGAAAATGATGGAAGGTGATAAAATGTGATGTGAAAAAGGAACTTATATATTGGAAAGATCATCACCCGCAGACTCCTCTGACACAAAAAATGTATCCAGGAAGAAAGGATAAATAAACCAAAACCTGTCTTTTCACAATCCTAGGAGAAGAACATTGAGTGAGGAATCAGCACCCCTCCAGGTTCAGAAACAGACCGACTCCAAAGTCCCTCTGCCTCACCATACAGCCCCTGTTTTCCCCTCACTCTTAAAAACTTCTGAAAGTTGATGCCTGTGGTGTTCTGTTGAGAAGCATGCTGACTCCGGCTGACTCCTGCGCACACACACACCACTAACAGCAGAGTAGAACTGAAAATGAGCTGGACGGGTGGTCTGTAGGTCGGATGGACGCCTGCCTGAGCGCTCTCTCTCACTGGGAGTCCTTTTATATCCCCACAAACATCTTTAGGAGTGTGTCTGCTGGATGGTGTGTGAGTGTGGACATTCCCTCGTGTCAGTCTCCAGAGAGTGTGATAAGGTCCAGCTTGGCTCTCCACCCCCCCTACACACCCCTACATGCGCGCACACACTCCCTTCAATTGCTCTTCACTCCCTGGGCTGTTTCCAAGGTAGTGCCTGGCCCCATCTGCTACAATACTTTTGTTTTCATAACTCCCTACTCTTCTACAAACTCTCTCTCCCCCTCCCTCTCCCCCCCCCCCCCTCTCTCTCTCTCCCTCTCCCTCTCTCTCACACAAACACAGAGGGGACATACACACAAACACACAGAAAAATGTATGTATGCATGCATGCCAACACCCATTAACACATGGTCAGGCCACCCACCTTTGGGTCCTATAGATTGGATAAATCTTGTGCTGACAGGAAAGAAAGCATGCTGTTTGTTCTGTCAGGGTTTGTTTTTGACGTGACTGCCACTGTTGTTTTTTATCCCCCCTGTGAAAGACAAACAGCAGAGTTAGAATAGTTATGCTATGGGCTCTAAGAATATAAATGTTATTGCTATGTTTCTCACAACTTACCTGTCCTTTCCTGTCTCCTACTCCCAGGGTGCAGGATTAAAAGAGTCCCCGGGGAAACAACAGCTGCTTTTATAGTTCCGGGACGGTTCCATCAGATAGAATTGTGCCAGGGGTGGGGAAAATATTATATAGTTATGTTTGTGGGTTATTGTGGGGTTTGGGGATGGTAGTTAATTTAGATCAGTTAAGTGATGTCATATTGTGGTTTTCATAGTAGGGAGAGTGGGGTAATGTGAGACACAGGGTAAAGTGAGGCACCCACCTTATCACCTGACCACAACAACTGCAGATAGAAAGACAGAGAACCAGAGAGAGAGAAAGAGAGAGAGAGAGAGAGAGAGAGAGAGAGAGAGAGAGAGAGAGAGAGAGAGGGAGAGAGAGATGGACAGAAGAAGAGGCAAAGAGTAAAGGGGTGATAGAGGGAGTGACAGGCATGTTGACAGAAGAGACAGCTAAGAGACAGTCAAAGATGGAGGGATTCTGAAACGGGCTTGCTGTAGAAGAAGAGGGAGACAGTTCAAGACACACAGAAGAGATATAAAACGAGGGAGTGATGGAGAGAGAAGACGTTTCTCTTTTGAGATAAAAGGCCCCAGATGAGTGATGACCATCGTCCTGTTATCTCTCGGACACGCATTGCTGGAATGCCGGGACATCCCACAGAATACCCACACACACTGCCCAGAACACTGACACCCCTACACAAACTACCCTAGTACACACACTGACTTCATATTAACCCGAATAGATTTTTATGTACACTTATATACATTCATAAACTTAAGTTTTTGTAACTTTATAGACTCTTAATAGCTCATACATCATGCTTATCCTGGGCAGAGGGGGAAGCAGCAGAAGTCTCCCGTTGGTTTTTGGTACCCTATTCCTAATACCTGTATGTTGGTTTTTGGTAGCCTATTCCTAATCCCTGTATGTTGTTTTTTTGTATCCTATTCTTACCTGTATGTTGGTTTTTGGTACCCATTCCTAATCCCTGTATGTTGGTTTTTAGTACCCTATTCCTGATCCCTGTATGTTGTTTTTTGGTATGTTATTTCATGGTTAGGTTACGGTCACACTGAACTTTGATTTTACCTATGCGGCGGATTCTGCCAATGATTTTTTGCTGAAATCCGTGAATGGAAACAAACCGCTCCGTTCCCATTGAAAAACATTGGCAGAATCCGCCGCATAGGCAGAATCAAAGTTCGGTGTGACCGTACCCTTACTTATTTTTTTTTACTATTGATGTATTCTTAGTTGTATATCCTTTTTCCCTGTATGTCCTGTGTTTTTAGAGCAGAACTGCCCCGACAACTGAATTTCTTGTGGAATCGATAAAGGGCAACACCACCAGGTTCATGAACAGCTTCCACTCGGCTACCGTCAGACTGCTGAACAAGACATGATCACCGCCTGTCATCAGGCTGGTCTTCTTTTGCTCTTCCTCTTGGACCTACCTGTGAATTACAGTATACCAGGGAGAGTCACTTTATGTGGACTATTTTTTTTCTCGCACCTTAACTAACGTCCATAGCATATCATGTACAGCATATATCTGCTGCTATGCTCACGCACCTTATTTCTTACCTCATACTTACCGCACATTATGTCTTACCTCAGGTTCTTACCGCACTGGATAGATAGATGTATGTGTAAATATGTAGATACTTTATTTGCTTTTATTGATCTCTCTCCCCCCCTTCTTCTTCCCTTTCCCTTTGTTATGTAAATAACAAAAACGATGGAGCTTGCACAAAAGCGTATTTCTTTTCACTGTTTTACACCTGATTCTAAAGGTCTACCAAATCTACCTATACCACACACACACACACGCACACGCACATGCACACGCACACGCACACGCACACACACACACACACACACACACACACACACACACACACACACACACACACACACACACACACACACACACACACACACGCAAACTAGCCCAGTACACACACATAACACCCCAACACCCTGCCCAAGTACACACAGCACAATTTACTGGGACCTGTATTTTAAGCACACAATTTGTGCTTGAAAATCTTCATATAAATGAGGTCTCCTGGTTCTAATAATTATATACAACTTCATAATAAAGAACCAAATGGAGCAGCAATGCTGTAACAACAGTGACTACAACTATTTATATCTACTGTAGCTGGAATATAATACTATACACACTATAATAGTGTGTTCTGATGGACGGGAAACTGTCCATGGTCAAACTTGTGTGGAAACATTACTTTGTTGTGGGTGATGGTACATATAGAGATGTCCATGTATGGGCATATCAGCATGCCCATATATTGGCATATACTGATGACATCTGGGATCTCCACATATGGGCATAAAAGGGACTGACAGATACAGAGATCTCCATATATGGTTATATCAGTCGGATGGCGGTGTAACATAGATGTGAGGGCCTCATGGGAATCCCAGCAAAGCCATGGAGTTGGCTGGTGGCAAATGATCGGCTTCCTACAATTACATTGACTAGAAGCTCGGGTGGCCGAGGGTCTAGTCGGGGACCGGCCTACACAGGAACGATGTAAATAGGGAATGAATGCTCCACCCTTTAAATCAAACCCCATTATACCTGTTGTCATAGGACCCGTTTTGGCCATCTGTTCGCCTGTGTTGCAGACACAGTGCCGGTTCCCCCTTTAATGCAAACCCCATTATACCTGTTGTCATTGGACCCGTTTTGACTTTATTATGGAGATCTCTGGATCTGTCTGTCTGTTTCCCTTTCATGCCCATATATGGGGATCTATGTATCTGTTTGTATGTGTCCTTTTATGCCCATATATGGCATATATCTCTGTCGCTTTTTGTTTGTTTCTTCTTTAAGCAGAATATGCAGCCTGCATAAATCTGCATCATTCAAGTCATCATCCCAGTCCCACGCTTTGTTGCTCTTTTCTTTTTTGTAGCGGGAGAGTTCAGCTTGAGTTTTTTTGGAGAACTTGTTTTTTGTTGGTCTTGTGCTGTTGATTTAGCTTGTCTTATGTTTGTCTCCCCCGTCTGCACCTCATCCAACTCAGATCTTGACTGATCCTTGTTTTCTTCAGTAAAAGCAGCACAGTTAATTAATTCTTCATCACCGATCTCATCAAAAAAACTGTCTCCCTCTCTGTCTGCTCCTCCTGTCTTCCCACCAGATGTTGACTGTTCCATCTGCTCCCCAGGAACACTGTCTCCTCCTCCGTCTGCTCCTCCTGTCTGGCCAGCAGATGTTGACTGTCCCATCTGATCCCCAGCAACAGCCTTATTAGCTTTCCATTTCGCATCCCAATCGAGTTTTGTAATTCTTTGGTTCATTTTTCTTTTTTCCTGCTCCAGTTTTTGTATATAAAGAAGGACTTGAGTCGATGTCTTGAAGGCCTGCTCCTGCAATTCCTTCCGGCTTTCCATGAACTTGCACTGATAATTTAGAAGTACCAAGTTGTTACGAATTATTTCTCCTTCACCGGGGTTTAGCTTTGGTAGCTTTTCTGGAGTACTCATTTTTTTGAGAGCTGCTTATAGACTATATGCAGAGGTCTGTCAAGAGTGCTGGACTTAGCTTAGAAGCCGGCTTATATACTTTCATCTGTCACCTCGGAGTGAGAGGAAGAAAGACTATAGTTTATGCCACACTCAGAGATTTTTTGTTGACTCATCTAGTGTATGTGATGCCTTTTATGAAGTGATGTCACAATGAGTCAGCGCTTGCTCCGGAACAGCCCGATGTCAGTCATCTCCGCATACGGAGATTCCAAACCTTTCGTGCCGGATCCGAAAAACTGTGTATCGGGTCGGGTCGAGGCCTAGCTAAGATCGTAGGCAAAGGTCTGAGCTATCTGTGTGCGAAATTTGGAGTCTGTAGCACCAACCATGTGCTTTCAGGGCTCATCCATGCGATTCGGGCCAATTTGGATTCGGCGTCCATTGGCTTCAATTAGTAGTCAGGACTCCGCATATGGAGATTCCGAACCTTTCGCGTTGGTTCCGGAAAACCGCATATCGGTTTGGAGTCTGTAGCACCAACCATGTGCTTTCAGGGCTCATCCATGCGATTCGGGCCAATTTGGATTCGGCGTCCATTGGCTTCAATTAGTAGTCAGGACTCCGCATATGGAGATTCCGAACCTTTCGCGTTGGTTCCGGAAAACCGCATATCGGGTCGGGTCGAGGCCTAGCTAAGATCGTAGGCAAAGGTCTGAGCTATCTGTGTGCGAAATTTGGAGTCTGTAGCACCAACCATGTGCTGTCAGGGCTCATCCATGCGATTTGGCCCAATTCGGCCTCGGCTTCAATTAGTAGTCACGATTCCTGGCCAGACCGAGGAATCTACAGAGAGCAGAGGGGGATATTCCTTGATGGCAGCAACCTTGGCCTCTATCGGACGGACTTGGCCTGCCCTTGACCCACCTGTTTCCCCAGTTATGTAAGTGTGGCTTTCCCAAACTTGCACTTGGCGAGATTTAAGGTTAACGGCGGCTGAGCGAAACGATTGAATACTTGCTCTAGGGTTTGTATGGTCTGAGGAATACACAATGACATCATCTAAAATGCTTGAGATCTTCTGAACATCATTATTCAACAGAGAGACCTTTTAGGGAGAAATGTGAATGTCCCAACATGAGGGAGTGATTGTTAAAGTTAAAGATCTTTTTGTTCAGGATTGTATAACAAACAAACATACAAAAAACTTAAACATAAGACAAAACACCATATAACAAAGCAAAAAAATGGGGGGGAAAATGGGGAAAAAACTGGGAAAATAATAAAATAAAAATAAAATAATTATGCACGCTCAAAGAATATACATATTCACTTTACATCACCGCCACAACAAGAAGTACAGAGCTTAGAAAAAGAAGGAACTAACAGTATTATGACATAAGAAATAAGGTTTAAAGTGAGGACTGATCAAAAATAGGATAAAAAATAAAGACCAATTCTCATTCTCAAAACGTTCAGGTTTCCCACGTGCACACGATTTTAGTTTGCCGTGTTTGCAGTTTGACATTTATTGCACAGTATATCGTAATTGTACAGACATGAGAGGTCTGTACAATTACATAATATTACTTTATAAGAGGAGGACATCCTCAGTAATGTTAGGAATGCTGTGGACGCTGTGCTAAATGTGCAGAAAGCACTTGAGAAGACTTCTATAAACTCCTTGGCTCTGCCTCTTATCAGTTCACTTACTGTTTCTGGGAATCAGCTTGTGTTGTTTTCTATATGTTTCCTAGAATGTTACTGAAAAACTACAGAGTTCAATGTGTGATTGATGCACAGACTTTCTCCCTTGAAACATTGTATAGACAGTTGGCTCTTGAACAGCACTGCGGCAAACTCAAAACAGCTGAAACCGAGTGAGTAGTAGAATTGAGAACTATTACTTCACTTTATCTGCTGCTCAGCCAAAAGCATCACTGGCCCACCCGGAAATAGTAGCTTTCAACCTAACAATAGCTTGAAAATCTGTTCCTTTCACTGACACTGTTGTGCGTATGAATTAAGCAACCACATGAACGTTATTGTCCCTATTCTGAGCATGCCATAATAGGCGAACGCTCAGAAATAATAGATCACAAGATGTTGTGCTGTGAGCTTGTAGATCGGCTAGTATCCCTTGAAGAGGTTTGGTGTAGAGGGAAAAAAGGAGGGGACCCTGACAACAAATGATATAGGGTTCATGTGGTTAAAGAAACAGTTCTTTGATTGTGTGTGGTTTCTGCTCAGGTTTACTTTTATGAGCGAAGCTAAGAGGGGAGGCCCTATCAGTTGCTGATGATCAGTTGAAAGGTCAGGGATCGAGATACTTAGGAATTACCGTGGAGGGCAGTCAGTGGGGTCAGAAAGCAGACCACAAATTCTGGAAATTTCCATGGGGACTCGGGAGGAGAGGAAAATTCCCAAACAACATCACTTATCCCATCCCCTCCCCCTTTCTCCTACTTGTCAAAACACAGCATGGACCACTCATTCACACACACACACACACACGCACGCACGCACGCACACACACACACACACACACACACACACACACACACACACACACACACACACACACACACACACACACACACACACACACACACACACACACACAGCAGTCTACACACACATAGTATGCATGCAGTTGTGCGTGCAGCACACGCATGCACCCACGCACACACACACATACATTCTGGTTTGCACCGGCATACACACACCTATAAACATACAAAATGCTTATAGCGCATCTCCAGTTTCATTACATTTTTGGCTTGCATTTTCTCAAGGGACTTTCACACAATGCAATTAGTTGCAGCTTGGCTTCATTGACGTTCTAAATGGCTTTCACAGAGCAGAGGTCCTTGAATGAAAAGGAAAATGGACTTGCACATCAATATTGTGTTTCTTTTTTTTTTGAGAAACAAGTACATTTCAGCCTTGAAGAACTGTATCTGTCAGAGCATGTTTGGATCCATTAGGCAGTAGCACAAGGTTACCAAATTTGCTGATCAGGTCCCACTGTGTGTTACCTGTTGACACAGTTTATGCATGTCTGTTGTTGGAGACAAAATTACTTTCTGTTTATTTTGTTTTGTTTCTTTATTTGAATGGTGTTGCCTTGGTAATGACTATGACATCATGTCAATCAGTCGGTGATTGACACTGGTGGTTGCTATGGGAACCATCATATACCCGTCAGTGGGTGATTGTGGGCAGGTGTGTAATGGGAGAAGCCACACAGTTTTCCACCGCGCTGTCAAGCCGTGTTCACGCCGTACCAGGTCGGCGTTTCATGTCTGTTTTATGAGTTTGTCATCACTATCGATTTAATTTGTGCTAATAAATGGATTGACATATCCAAAGATAAAGGCACTCTCTGGACATTGAATGATTTGCACGCGTCAAACTAAAAAGTCAACCCAGTTGCCCCTCATAGTAGTACCTAAGGTAAAGGCTCTACATCTGGCTTTAGGGTGCCACTATATATACATTTAGGTAACAGGATAGGTGGGCACCAAGGAAGAGTGGGAACCTCTGTGTTAAATTGGCATTTTTTTTCAAAATGTTCAAAGGTAAAATATTTGGAAAATGTTTTTAAGTAAAGTAGGCTATACGCTTAAACATTCGACATTAAGGTACTATTTCTACATTTAAATGCTACACTTAACACTTAAACAATAAAATAGTTAATTCACAAACTGTTAGTTAATTAGTATTAATGACTTGTTAAATGTTTGTTAATGTTTAAAGATGGAGTGCCATGATATTTTTCAACCCTAAAACCTGATCATAAGGTATTATTATTATGTAAGGATTTTTTTCAAAAAAAAAAAGTGTACAGAAATTGTTAAAAAAAAATGTTTTTATGTGGACACGCCTCCAGTTCATTAAGTATGCCTGGTTCTCACCTTAGCACCTCCTCCACCACCTTAGCACCACCCACCTGTCCTAGTCCCTCCTCCTCCTCATGCCCACACCTGTTGTGTTATGATAATGAGGGGGAGGGTATGTTTTCTGGGGGCTCTGTGATGTCACTATGTCCCTGTTTTTGGATTGGCACGTTTGACTCTCAAGGTTTCAGCCTCCAGGAAAAAACTCCAAATAGTCAGAGAAGACATGAAACACCATAAAACCACCAGCGGGGGCCTTAATGAAGTTCTATCAACCTCATAGACACATGAAAAACAGAAAAAGTGCAAAACCATGGCACCACCTCTTTAAGGATGTATAACTATTCCTTATATCAATAGTTAATAGATCACTCACAAATGGTATATGAGTATATGAGTTATAAATGACATTTTTTAAATATATTTTTTTGTCTATTCTGCCTCTATTTCATTTTATATAAAGGCTCATTTATTGGACATTATGCACTCATAGCAAAGTCTAGGCATGATTTAAATAACCTTGACAGATATGTCAATGCCTGTAATAAACTGATTGAACAGCTGCAGTGTGGTGTAGTAGGACAAGGGTTCCCAAACGTTTCATGCCGCGACCCACCAAATTAATCATATTTGAGGTTTGAACTGGGGAACCCCCACCCTGACACACTCGTAATTATGCATTACATTTAGTTTACTCAGTTCCACAGACAGCTCACAACGCCTCGCACCGCCAGGCGTTATATGCTTGCAGATCTGCTATTTTCACAATGTTTGCCTCTTTCTTACGTAATATGTGTCAATTTGGCCAATTTGGTTTTAAAAGGGGCTTAAAAGTCCTTAAAATGGAAATTTAGGAATATGCAGATTATAACTCTATGGCAGATAGACCAATTATTTGTTTACTAACATTGAGCCTGGACGCACAGGTGATTGTTTCACGCAATCAATTCCCAACCTGTTTCGGGGTGCACTGGTTTCAGCACACCCCAACCCCCTCTTGTGTGTGTTGGCTAGTGAGACGCGTCCTAACGAGACCTGATATAATGGGTTTCGTTGCGCGCATACTGGCTGCACGCAGCCAGTATGACGTCGTCTGTTAAGGGGTCTATACCCTAACACATACTGTATGTTGGTTTGTTTACTGTTGAGAGAGAAAACAATGTTGCATAGCTAATCATCTGGGGACCCCCAAAATAATTTGGAGACCCCCCTGGGGGTCCCGACCCCCAGTTTGGACACCACTGTAGTAGGAGAAAGTGCAGTTTGAGCATCATAGGCTTATTTTTAACTCTATGATCATAGGCAATAGGCGTTCTTATTTCTGTGGTGTTCTGTTCCAGATCCCATGGCCCGTGCGGACTCTGGCGCAGTGATTGGCTAGTTGCCCACGCGGCTGCCCGCCCAGCGGCCAGCGCACTGGAGTGATTGGCCAATCGGCTCAGAGAAGGGACGGGGATTCCGGCTGTCATAGACACGTGTACAGGGAAGTAGGAAGTAAATAACAACTGTACTTCTAGGTGCCTGTGGAACAGTAAGTAGCCCGGTTACCGTCTAATACAGAGATACTATGGGACGAATAGTATCTAAACTCATGTGTGCATGTTCTGTGATCTTCGTAATGTTATACGTCTGTGTCTTAACGACTTGAAGATAACGGAGGAGGTTATTCTGTGGTACAAGTTGAGCAAGTGGCAGTCGAGTTTATAGCCTTTACTGACAGTCAGACTGACTCATTCATTTACAAATAGTTTAATCCAGTACTGTATGTGTGCTTGGACCCAGACTGAGTGACAGATGTATTCTGACATTTGTGTATTGTGTATGTCAGATTTGATAAACACATCTGTCAATATAGGTCCAAGGCTACCCGTCCAACTGCTGCGACACGGGCTGTTTTTACTGTAGTAATTACCATTATTATTATTGTTATTAAAGCCACCTCAAGTACTCGTTTTATTCTTGTGAAAGCAAAATATCAGTGCTGACGTCTCATAGGCAGTGAAGGCTAAGTTATTTGTTAAGGGGGTATGTTGTACTAACAGGTTTTGCTACATCACTGCAAATTACATTCCGTGGTGGAAAAAGTACTCAAATGTTTTACTTAAGTAAAAGTATCAACACTGCAATGTAGAAATACTCTTACAAGTAAAAGTCTGGAATTAAAAATGTACTTGAGTAAAAGTACCAAGGTATCATTAGCACTGAAAATTGGCAATACTCCAGTAATGTGAAAATACCTCAAAATTATACTTAAGTACAGTACTTGAGTAAATGTACTTCCACCACTGCATGTTATGAGTATCAAGTTCTTAATCATACAGGATATGGCACACACCTAGTTTGTGGCTTAACTCAATGGGTGTGTGTTAACTGTACTGTGGCAGTTATATTTCACAAGTGTATATTTAGGAAAGCCAATGTGCATCATGTCTCCTTTTTACATGCATCATGCTACTTTTTTATTTGTATTATACTTGCTCTAGCACAAATTGCCCATCTCGGGACAAATGAACTTGAAGTAGATTAAACAAGATTATCAGTATGTATGTGTCCTAGCTGTCTGTGTGTCTGTTATCTCTTTATGCGTCACGCTTGGCCTTGTGTCTGTTTAAATGTCTGTATTTGCCTTTTTATATTTGTGTGTGTATGCAGGGCAGGAATGTAATGGATGCCGTTGCCCCTCAGGTTGGCCTTCTGCCATTCAAAAAATGATATGCCCTGAGGCAACAGTGGCCTTGATGCCCCATCCATGCTGCCCCAGATGATTTCACAGTTTCCTCCTCTGTCTCTTTCCTTTTCTTTCTTTCCTGTAGTCTTCACAGACTACAGCAGGATGTAGTCTTCACAGACTACATCCTGCTTCTACAGAACAGGACGTGAACCGTTTGTCAGAGAAGGACACATACAACTGAACTAGGCCCTAACAATAGTGTAGATTGACAAAACGGATGATAAAAAATGGTTACATCTAAGGTCATCTGCCAGGTGCAAAGGCAGCTCAGACAGTACGTGACTTCTGAGACGCCGGATACTTGACAAACAGAACATACACTCACATGCACTAATCATACACATGCTGTTGGGCCAACAGTTACAGGAGTCAGACATATGTTAATCAGACAGAGTACAGAATTACACTGTTCATTTGAGCATTACTAGACATCAGTGTCTTTTGTTGAGATTATGAATTCTTAACTCCTCCTCCTGAGTCCTTCTCCTATCCCTATCTTCAAACCAGTCCAGTGACTCTGAGTATGAACTTTTGAACTAATTTTCAGGGGTTGTGTACAAATATTGGTAATTAATATCAATCAATTATTTATTTAACTGATGGTTAAACTACGTATTTAACACAAATTAATTCTTAACCCTTAAATTCAACTAATTATTTCAGTGGACTTAATATCATTGTTTTATTTGATGGCCTTGCTGTCCTGGCATTTGGCCTTTGTGTCCTCAAAACATTTATAAGACCAAAGGCCAAGTGGCCTTGCCCTTAAAAAATGAAATTCCAGCCCTGCATAGCATGTATGTATTTTTTTTATGTGTCACTGTGTCTTAGTGAATCTTTCTCTCTGTGTGTGGTGTTTCTCTGAATGTATATATGTGTGCTCCCTTCCAGGTGAGGCACCATGCTGCCAGGCTACAGTCCAGTGACCCAGGCACTTTTGGGGACTCTCTTCACTTGGGGCCTGACCGCTGCTGGGGCTGCCCTGGTTTTCATATTCCACAGTCGACAGGTAACTGGATGGACCTGGGTGTCACACAAGACTAAGGCTCTAGGCATGCACTCATCTCAAAATGATTGGAAAACATTTTTTTATTGTAATATTTTTAAGTGAAATGTTATTTATTTTATATAATATTATTTTATTTGTGTTTTTTTTTGTTCCGATTATTGAAGTGCTTTAAAAATATATATATATTTTTCTCCTGCTGCTGCTGTTATTTTGTGAAACATCAGTTTGGGAATCAATTAGGAATTAAGAACAGATTCAAAGACTTGTGAGTAGTATCTATGTTTGACCACATTGTATAGGTTACACCTCGGTTTGTGCAAAAGTGTGTTCTATACCTGGGACTCTGCAATTCAAAGTTGGTGTTCGAGGGATAGTGGTGGCCTAATTAAGGGAGTGCACTTGTGGCCGAAAGGTTCCCGGTTCGATGCCCCGGACTAGCAAATGGGAAAATCTGAGTGGAAAAGTAAATGACCAACACTCATACCTCTCTCAACGCCCACCGTTGAGCAGAAGTTTAAAATTGTGGTTGTACTGGTCAGCTCCCAGGTGTGAATGTGTAAATGTATAAGTTTAGAGCAGGGCGTTTGCTGAAAAAGAGCACTCATGATGCTCAGCGACTATAGATAAATAAAGGTAATAATTGCCAAGGACACTGGCACACAACAGATGTTTACAGCTTAGCAGAAAGAACCTTGCACATACAGCACCTTGTAACAGCACCTTCAACTTAAGTGCTAGAACCAACCGTTTTAATACTGCTCTACTGCTTTTGTATTATTTCCATGTTGTATATGTTCATTATTAATATACATTATTATTGCTGCTACAATGTCTGAGAAACCAGAACAAAATACGTTTTTAATACCATTAAATAAACCTTGAACCTTGAAAAAAAAAGTCTGATTTGACAAACACACATTGACTCATTCTTTTTTCCTTCCCTATCTCGTGTCCCTCCCTGCTCTTTATCAGAAACGCATTTTGGATGGAAGTTTGGGGTTTGCAGCTGGGGTGAGTTGAGATGACTTTGAACACACACACACACACACACACACACACACACACACACACACACACACACACACACACACACACACACACACACACACACACACACACACACACACACACACACACACACACACACAAATAGAGGTAACCTTTATCATACGATGGTGTCTGTGGAAGAGTGTGTTTCTATTTTAAAGATTACACACTTTTCTAGACAGAAATGTTAGAATCAGATGTGTGTAATTGCGGTTCTTTTAGCAGCACATGGTACAAAAGGTTATCCATGATTACACATTTAAATAGAGGTGGTGTCATGGCAACACAAAACGTGTCTCAGAGAAATAAAAGTAACAGTAAAGGTATTTTCAATGACTCCAATGCACCTTAATATTTGTGTCCGGGTAGCGCACTCGGTAGAGCACTCGCCTTTCGACCACAAGGTCATGGATTCGATCCTGGGCACCGCCAACTCAGTGTATGAGTAGCATGGCTTGGTTCCTGAAAGTTCTGCGGTAAGTACTGGGAGCTGATGGTAGGTGTTGTGCTCCACCTCAGCAATCCATCTCCCAGAGTTCTAGCGCATTGTGAAATGGGGATAGACTCCTATGCTCTGGTTGATACTGACAATAAGTCTCTGTGCTGCAACTCCCCGTATAGGCCTGCCCATTTGTGCCTGAATCGATTTTCAGCCATTCTTGCATTTTCTTCAAAACACAACTACTCCTACAGATTTTTGTCCAAACTCAAATGATTGACTTCCAGTTTGCGGGCCATGTGATAGCCAACCCTGCCTGGCAGAGATCTGTGCTCCAAGGATCATAGATGGTTGTTGAATCTTATCTGTATTTCTCCTGCTATGTTTCATTTTCATGGCTGTTGCTGCTATGACTTTGTTTTTTGATTTGATGAAAAATGTAAAAAAAAATAAAATACCGGTAGATTGTTTTTTAATATGAGAGGAACGAAAGTGAAGGGGAGAATTTGGGGAGAATACATTTGAATCGACCAAATGCAGGTCTCCTTAACCACTAAAACAAACTGTCAACAGGCACAACATACACTTAGCTTTTCTCCCCTGTGAGGTGGGTGGTGTTAGTGGAGAGTGACCATAATTATGCAGTGAAACATTTTGATAGGATTTTTCTCTCCCTCTGTAGTGCTAGCTAGCTTGTTTAACAATCTAGGTAATAATCTTTGATAAGCTGTGACCAGCTTTCGGTTCATGATTGAAGATGTTGAACAGATCGGACGGACGGGCGGACAGACCGACAGAGTGGTTTATACAAGCTGTGTGGTCACCGCTGAATAATAGAAGAAAAGCATGGGGGCCACTCATTTTTACCTTACTCTGTCAACGTGTGTTAACACTTAGCCTGCCCTAATTATTTCAGATTTTTTGCTGTTTTCTGCCAGAGATTTTTCATTGAAATTAAAAAAGTACTCAGGAGCCGAGATACAGATTTTTTAAGTTTTGAGTTAACAAGGAAGTGGATAGGAGTCTAGATCTTCGAAAAATCATATCTCCTTGGTCTTTGGGTCAAATTGAATTAATTTTTTTTTTTTTAAAAATCCAATTTTTTCAATAGAACGCATTTATGCGATCTTGGCGGCCAAGTGCGCTATTTAATAGATCGCATTTATGCGTGATTGGCAGAAATTGAGTTAAAAGAAGGATTTTCTGGCTCCATAGCACGTTAATTGAAAAATAACTCCTTGTGGCTTTGTTTTCACATTTGGAAAAGTGTTTTAGTGCCATATGTGCATCTTACATATAGGATATTTACAGATGAGGAATTCATTAATTAATTAAGTAATGTAATTAATTAATTCCACCGTGTTCCCAAACCCAGGAGGGAGTTAATGACCTTTCTAAGTGTTATGTTGCAGAAAACTCTAAATGGCCCCCAAATCAAATGCATCTACAAAACCTACCTACCGCCAGGTCAGGTAGGTTATTGTGGGAATTCCAATGTTCGGAATTCGGTCATTATAGAGGTGAGTGGAATCTGTAGAAGTTGAGGGATTGATGAAGTTTTGATTACATGACTATAGACATAATGTGTACTGACTTGCATGAAGTTTCGACAAAATCTGTATGAGTAATATAAAGAAATGTTGTCTTGCAAAAATCGATCTGCTGTTATATATGCAGACCGATTTTTATAATATTACGCTATAATATGCCAATGTAAAAAAGGTAGCATTTTAGTAGGTCAGGGGAGAGGGTCTCAGAGCACTTAGTGCTCATAGGTAAAAACGCAAATCCGGCTGTTATAGTGCCACCATGAGGCCGATTTGAAGAATGTAGGGTGGCATTTCTTCCTAGACCTAGCGGGAATGTGCATGCATAGTTTTACGGCAATCACACGCTGCGTTTAGTTTTTATTTTCAAAACTGACCACTTTTGCAAACTTTGGAAGCCAGTCTTAGACAATCGAGATGGAATATGATATGAAAAATCTGACAGATCCGTCTTAATCACATGACTATGGACGGAGATACTGTGTACTGATTTGCGTGATGTTTGGACAAAATCTGTAAACCTTTGACCTGGCGGAGACAATAATACATTTCATGGTAGACTAAGGCTAAGGAATAGACTAAGGAATATTAGTCTGTCTATACGTATACTGAGTCACTGGTCTTTCAATTAGTTAATGGTTGAAGTAGGAGGAAATCTCTGCTGGGAGACTGTGACAAGGAGAGGTGTGTGCAGCTGTGAGTGTGAGTGGGTGAAAGGCATTAAGCCTAAATGGTGACTGTTTTGTAGACATAGTTCATCTCCTTATTCTGTTTTATGTCCATCTTTGTTAACTTCCTTTGTGTGTGTCTGAGGGCCAGATGTCCTCAAAGCAGTACAGAACTGAGGAAGCCTTCATATCGGGTTGGGGCTCAGGGTTTAGTGTAAGCTTACAATTTCTGTTAGAGAAAGGGTTAACTTAAGGTTAGGCATTTTGAGGACCCCCTTGAAAACAAGATGATGCATCTCAACTAAGGGGTTTATCCTCTAATGACATTTTGAAATAAATGTAGCAATGGAGGTAGAGGTTTGGCTTATAGGTCTTTTAATATTTGGCATGCACCAGGGAGGGACATGCGTTGTGCGCGCACACGTTACCATGTATTTTGTATAACTGCCTCTAACATCATTATCTTTCAATCACAGTTACAATGTTATACAGTAATATTCTGATTATCACACCAAATAGCTTTCTTCTCCCAACCCCAGTTCTAAAGAAAATACATTATATCTGAACACAAGACCGGCCCGACACAGGGCTGTAGGATTCCTACTCTCAGGTTCGGCAGAGAATGAAACCAATAACACAGATGTATTGTGGACCAGCAGTGGTGGAAAAAGTACGCACATTTTCTACTTAAGTAAAAGTATCAATACTGCAATATAGAAGTACTCTGTTACAAGTAAAGGTCCAGAATTAAAAAATTACTTGAGTAAAAGTACAAAAGTATTGGCATAAAAATGTACTTAAAGTACCAAAAGTAAAAGTACTAAAATGTTTGAAAATAGCAGATCTACAAGCTCACATCGCGACGCGTTGTGAGCTTGTAGATCGGCTTTTTTCAAATAGCCTGGGTATAAAATACGGCTAAAGTATTTCATGTATGTTTAATAATATCATAATTTATATCTGAAAAGTAACTAGTAACTAAAGTTTTCAAATAATTGTAGTGGTAAAAGTACAATATTTGCCTCTGAGATGTAGTGGAGTAGAAGTAAAAGTACTGAAAATGGGAAATACTCCAGTAAAGTAAAAAATCCTCAACATTGTACTTAAGTACAGTACTTGAGTAAATGTACTTAGTTACTTTACACCACTGTGGACCAGACATACTTCAAACTCGTGGTATCAGCTGCCATTTGGAGCGGGAGAGAAGACAGACGCGCCATCCTTTTGAAAATCAGCTACACATTCCATTCAAAATATGCCCGTACCACTCTGTGCTCTGCCCCGCTCCGCTCACGCGATCTTGTGTGTGTGTGTGTTTTCTCCCTTTTTGTTTATGACCTGATGGAGTCGGTAATAAGAAATATCAGGAGGAGTCGTGTGTGTTCGTGTTCATGCATGAGCAAACATTAAGTGAATGGTGAGTCATGACTACAACAGGGGAAAGAAGGAATTTTAAAGGGACTGTTGTTCAAGAGAGAGGGACCCAGCCACTAATACAAAAGGTGACGAATCGCTCTCCTTCTATAAATCAATGTACTGTACGAGTACTGTTTGTCTTTACATCACTAAAGAGGAGACGGAGCAAATCGATTGCCAAACACCGTAAGTCAATAAGATAACGCAATAGAACCTAGTACCTTGGTGTCACGTGGACGGAGCACATTAGAAATGTGGACCTCTACGAGGGCCTCCCACACAGACAAGGTCGGAGAGAAAGGGATGAGGCTGGCTGGGCAGCTGTCAGGCATCCAGAACCGGTGGCGAGCGACCTTACACTGTGGGAGCCAACCCAAGGCGCACCACCTATTTAGACACACTGCTGTGCGACAGCAGAGCTAATGGCACTCCAGAGCCTGATGCTAGACATGAGGGAGTAGAGTGGAGGACAGCGATTCAGGAGTTCTGAGTTGGTGTTTGCTAGTCTACACTCGTATCCTATACATCCCGGTTGCTAAATTATTCTCATATCATATTTTGTACATTAGTCAACCTGTAAATAACTCACAACAGAGCACACACAGCTGTGTATCGTATAGTATTTATACAAGTTGTTAAATTAGTCTCCCATCCTTTTTTATCTGTTTACTTTTATGTCTGTTAATATTATATATCATTAGCACAGTCTGCAGTGCATGTCACACCAACAGTTCTCTACACATACTTGTATGAGTGAATGACAAATAAAACCTTGTTGAACATTTAGAATCTTAAATCACAACTTTACACCTGATGATAGAAATGTCCATCTGTAATGCATGGTACAGCAAGTCATAATGGAGAGGGATTTACATGTGCAACCAAGCAGGGAATTCTGGCTTCTCTCCACATGGCCATTTGTTTCTCCCACCCAGCTGCCAGATGTACTTTATGAGATGTGTATGAATGCTGTCATCCCTCTGAGTGAGCTGTATCCAGTATGACTACTTAGCAATTGTATTGGGTTGATTGTTCATTCAGAGTTGTGAAATACGCTCTTTCTCTCCATCTTATTTTCTCTCCATCTTTCTCTTGCATTCTTGCAAGGTGTCTTGAGCTCCAACCATTTAAGCAAGGAAATGTAGTCTTGAGTAGAGGACATTACTCACATGTTGTTGCCAATGAAGGTGTTTACAAGAGCACATTTCATGTGCTGTTAACATATGCCCTGACCGGGCTAGCACTGGACAAGAGCTAACATTAATTGATTGCACTTGGCATTTAAAATCATGCTGATTCTGAATGCAGGAAATACATATATTCTTCACACTACTCTGCCTGGTGTTTTACAGACTTTGTTGCAATATGTCAAAGTAGTCTCCCAAGTTTTCCATTTAAGTTGAAGAAAATAACATCCCCCCCCCTCTCTATTGACTGGTTGGTCAAAATTGACAATGTTCAATGAGTCATGCACGGAATATGGCCAGCATGGACAGACTATTTTCCGTTTCTGTGTTTCTAAGTCTACTCTATTTAATAGAGGCATGCCTATCTATCTACCCTACAGTATGAGAGAAATGTGGCTCTCTATATGCAGCCTTTTTATTGTCCTGCATTATGCTTGTATAAGCAGGGTACTTGTTATGTTCCCATGTTTGAACACAAAGCAAACTGATATAACTACCTACTGTATGCCCAATTCTACGTGAACAGCAAGAGGTATATGGAAAAGACGCAAGGGAAATTACATGAGCAAACTACTGAACCCAGTGCAATCTTTTTTCACAGTCACTTTGCATTATGGATATTGTTTTGTCAAAGACTTTGTGACACGAAGGTGACTTGTGACAATCTATTCCTCTGTTTATGGAAAGCTGTTGTACATAGTAAATATCCCTGTGTTAACTCTCTCACTGCCAGACTTATTTCTTACCTTTTTCAAGTAGTCACAGAATATTTATCTACATTATGATCGATCCCCTGATGTCATTGCGACCTCGTTGACATTAATTGTCTGCCTTTGAAAATAGCATGTCTGGGCCAAAAATACATAGTAAAAAAAAAAGAGACGAGATACAGCCTTTTTAAGTAATAAGTTAAACAAGAAGTGAATGGAGCAGCAAATCTTCGGATCACGATATCTTGGGTTCTGAACATTTTTTGTGTTCTTGGCAGCCAGGGCGTTATGACAATGACTCGTTATAAGTCGTTCTTGGCAGTGAGAGAGTTCATTTAACTCTGACCCTTACAGGTCGCTGTCGGAGATAACTTTACACCACTCACAACACATGGCAGTACTGAATCTGTACATGCCACATGCACAAATCAATATGTAGACATATGGGCCCTCATTTATCAACGGAGCGTATAAACTGGCTTATATTTTTCCATAAATACGGCCGGACACCAACGTCGAAGTCATATTTATCAACGAATCCTACACAGCCAATCCTAGCGTACATTGGGTCGAGCCTTGATAAATGTCACGGCTGAAACCGAGCGTCATTTAAATAACACGCCCTTAATTGTCTGCCAGGGTTTATTCATAATGTACTCACCCACTGCCAGCATTTTATATAATTTTTTATAGAAAGAATGTGAATTACTTGTCCGTTTAATTTTTAACATTGTCAATTGAATGCTTTTAAAAAAAAAAAAAATTATATCTCCTAATTCGTTGTGAATAACAAAAAGAGATGAATACCCAAAAATTAGAGAAACATTTTAGAAATTAAAAAACAAAAAAAAAAAAAGGGGAGAATTCTCCCCTTTGGCGGTTAACACCATTGACTGAAAAGGGGAGAATTCTCCCCTTTGGCAGTAAACCTGTTAAATATTCTCGAAATGCCCTGATTTTACGACATGGCGAACCAGAATACGACCAAATAAAGCAATGGAAAGCCAATAAGAAAGAGTTTCGCCGGCTCACCTCGCCTCGCTGCCTGTCAAGTCACACACACACACACACACACACACGCACACACACACGCACACACACGCACCTACTTGAAGCCCCACTGCGTAACGGTACAATCTTTGTCAATGAAGTAGGCTAGTAGCCATGAATGGATCCGAATACGTTTGTATTTTAATGTATTTAACCTATACCGAGCAGTGCGCGTTCGAGTTACTAAAATAAAGCAGTCAAGGCTATTCCCATTTCCCAGTGAGACTCGGACCGTCGGGTGGGCGAGTCCCCATGCCGCGCCACATTAATGAGAGATAGCCTGGAGAGAACATTAATGGATGAAGGATGGTGTGTTGGACCGTGGGTCAAATGTCTGATCTCCCGGTGGCCATGAAAATATAACAGCAGCGCCGCTGCGCCGGTCTAAACTCCCGAAAATGCGCTCGCAGAAGCGCTCGTATAGTTTGAAAATAGCAGATCTACAAGCTCACAACGCATCGCGATGCGACCTGTTGTGAGCTTGTAGATCTGCTATTTTCAAATAGCCAATGCAGCCAGATCTGCAAGCTTAACCGAATGACTGTTAAAGCAGTTTGTTTAAATTAGTTTATAAAATGTTATATTCTCACAGGGATTATTTATTAGTGTAGATATACATTTAGGAGTGGATTATGTGTCCAGATGCCTGTCAGACTGTCAGACAATGCTGCTCCGCAGGTCTACAATGGAATAAATGGGCGCAGCTAACGTCAACAACTGGTCTCGACCAGACGTGAGATCTCAGCGTACGGATGAAGCCAACGTCAGGATATATTGATAAATGCCGAAAGTTGCGGTGATCTCGCCGTACACCCGTTATTTGGTCTGCGCCGCGTTGATAAATGAGGGCCATGATATCTCATATCCTGCTGTGTGTACATCTTAAGCTCAATTGGCTTTGGCAATCTCCACGGTTCCCTATGTTCCACAGTCTCCAGGGTAGCTGTACAATATTGTTTTCTTCCTCTCGTAACTGTAGCAAGTTTTTGGACAATAGCAGCTTGTCCTCCAACAATATGCAGCCTCGTGACTGCCTCACAAGTCAAAAAAAACTAGGCAGTGGTTTCTCCCAATCTTTTGTAGTGACTTGAAAACGGAAATGAAATGCTTCCATTTCTCTCCTCCATGAATACTAGACAGGAGGGATTTCAGAAAAAAGGCCTTCTATAAGGAGGTTAGAGGCATTTGGGGGTAAAAGTTGGGAACAAGGCCATTTTACATAATTCAAGGGTGCTGAATCAGAAAAACACTGTTCCCAAGCAAAATTCTTAGTGCTTAACCTCCTAATTTGCATATCAAAATGGCTGCCAATTTTGAAGTATTTCTTAAATAACTCTATAACAAAGCAATCAAATCTGACAAATAAAGTTTATATATTTATATTCTGAGGGTCAGACAATGTGTGGAAGGTATTTATAATGTAATAGATGTAAATAAATGTAAATAATGTAAATAAATATGCAAATTAGAGGCCACTATTACAGAAAACGGTTTCGTACTTAAAGTGATCCATCCGCATCCCCCTTATTTTATTTTATCTCTACTTATCTGTATTTTTACCATCCTTAGGACATCTAAAATAAATATTTAGATGATGTAAAAATCCTGGTACATTTGGCCCCTGATGACCAAAAAATAAATGTGACGTTCCATAAATACGCTATCATGGGGATTTCTATCTTGTATAACTCACCCCCAGGAGGAGTTAGAGCCACAGAACTATAACTGAACACAAACTACTTTCAACACAACTATATAGAGTGGGATGGGGATGGCTAAAGGTACACTTAGATGGCCAACAGGGAAAAAAACTATTGGTCGTGCACACACAAACTATTGCCCGTGTACACAGTGGTTAATCCCAATGGTCTGAGTATCTACAGGGCTGACAAGGGACTAGTACAGCCTAGTACAACCTAATAGAGCCTAGTACAACCTAGTCTTAACTAGTCCAGTCTGTTCCATGCTAGTATAGCCTAAATCGCTGTCCCCTAGTCTGTTCCATCAAAAGGCTGGACTAGGCTATGGGTGTACTAGGCTTTACTGTTGTAGACTCTACTGGTCTCTAATAGACTGTTTTAAATTCCAGTAGGCTGTGCTGGTCTGTACAACGCTATATTAGGCTGTACAAGGCAGATCTGTACTATGGTCTACAAAGGTTCATGCAAAACTATTGCTCGTGCACACACAAGCTATTGCCCGTGTACACAGTGGTTAGTCCCAATGGTCTGAGTATCTACAGGGCTGACAAGAGCCTAGCACAGCCTAATAGAGCCTATTAGAGTCTAGTACAGCCTAGTACAGCCTAATCTATCCTAGTCCAGCCTTATCAGTCCTAGCATAGCCTTGTACCCCCTCCCCTATTCTGTTCTCCCAGAAGGCTGGACTAGGCATGGGTGTACTAGGCTGTACTATACTAGACTCTACTGGTCTATAATAGGCTGTTTTAAGCTCTAGTAGGCTGTGCTAGGCTGTACTAGGCTCTATTAGGCTGTGCAAGGCAGATCTGTACTATGGTCTACAAAGGTTCATGCAAAACTATTGCTTGTGCACACAAAAGCTATTGCCCGTGTACACGGTGGTTAGTCCCTATGGGTTGAGGATCTACAGGGCTGACAAGAGCCTAGCACAGACTAATAGAGCCTATTAGAGTCTGGTACCACCTAGTACAGCCTAACATATCCTAGTCCAGCCTTATCAGTCCTACCATAGCCTTGTACCCCCTCCCCTATTCTGTTCTGTCAAAAGGCTGGACTAGTCATGGGTGTACTAGGCTGTACTATACTAGACTCTACTGGTCTATAATAGGCTGTTTTAAGCTCTAGTAGGCTGTGCTAGGCTGTACTAGGCTCTATTAGGCTGTGCAAGGCAGATCTGTACTATGGTCTACAAAGGTTCATGCAAAACTATTGCTCGTGCACACACAAGCTATTGCCCGTATACACAGTGGTTAGTCCCTATGGGTTGAGGATCTACAGGGCTGACAAGAGCATAGTACAGCCTAATATAGCCTATTAGAGTCTAGTACAGCCTAGTACAGCCTCATCTATCCTAGTCCAGCCTTATCAGTCCTAGCATAGCCTGGTACCCCCTCCCCTATTATGTTCTCCCACCAGGCTGGACTAGGCTAGACCTGGGTGTACTAGGTTTTACTGTACTAGTCTCTGCTGGGCTCTAATAGTCTGCTTTCAGCTCTAGCAGCCTTTGCTAGGCTTTACTGGGCTCTATTAGGCTATAGAAGGCAGTACTTTACTTTGGCCTACAAATGTTCATGCAAAACTATTTCTCGTGCACACACAAGCTATTGCCCGTGTACACAGTGGTTAGTCCCTATGGGTTGAGGATCTACAGGGCGGACAAGAGCCTAGTACAGCCTAATAGAGCCTATTAGAGTCTAGTACAGCCTAGTACAACCTAGTCTAGCCTAGTCCAGCCTGTTCCATGCTAGTATAGCCTATACCACCATCCCCTAGTCTGTTCTCCCAAAAGGCTGGACTAGTCTTGGATGTACTAGGCTGTACTGTACTATACTCTACTGGTCTCTAATAGGCTTTTTAGTGACGCTAGCCGCTCCATACCTGACTTTGTCCGTGTGCGTCAACGTTCTGATTGGTCAGGTGCGTCAACAAAGTGATTGGTCAAGCTTCACGTGACACATGGCTATAAACACATTATAAACACATATCGATGACAAAATGTATCAAAGGCGCCGCTACCTTCACACAGGGTGTGATTTTTTAATCTCTAGTAGGCTTTGCTAGGCTGTACTAGGCTATATTAGGCTGTACAAGGCAGATCTGTACTATGGTCTACAAAGGTTCATGCAAAACTATTGCTCGTGCACACACAAGCTATGGCCTGTGTACACAGTGGTTAGTCCCTATGGTCTGAGTATCTACAGGGCTGACAAGGGACTAGTAAAGCCTAAAAGAGAGTATTAGAGTCTGGTACAACCTAGTACAACCTACTCTAGCCTAGTCCAACCTGTTCCATGCTAGTATAGCCTATAGAAATGATTTCATGTGCATGCCATAAGCAATGCACAACACGTCGTTGCAAATGCCGGAAATCTGGGTTACGATGCACAGCCATGTGTGCATGTCAGCAACGAAGTGATGATCAACCTCCTTGTATGAATGTGGTCTAGTGTCTAGACTTTCGTTCAACAATGGCCAATACAGTATCTTTAGAGTAATAAACCGTTATCTGTTATGGGGGCCGCTATTTTGCATATTTCGGAGTAGGCTGATTATTATATTATATTATATTATCATATTATATTACTTACAAATTCTTTACTCACATTGTAGAAACTGTATATAGACACTTCATTTGTCAATTTTGCTTGCCTGGCCACAGACTTATTGAAGATAAAGGTGCAAATTTGCCAATTTGGCAGCCATTCAGATATGCAGATTAGAAGGTCAAAAACTAAACATTTAGCATGGGGAAAAAGTATGTATTTTAGATGTCCTAAGGATGGCAAAAATTCAGATAATTAGAAACAAAATAAGGGGGATGCACCTTTTGCACCGTTTGAGTACTACGGTACATCATTTTATGTAATGGTGGCCTCTAATTTGCATATTTATTTACATTTATTTACATTTATTACATTACAAATATCTTCCACACATTGTATGACCCTCAGAACATAAATATATACACTTTATTTGTCAGATTTGCTTGCTTTGTTATAGAGTTGTTTAAGAAATACTTCAAAATCGGCAGCCATTTTGATATGCAAATTAGGAGGTTAAGCACTAAGAATTTTGCTTGGGAACAGTGTTTTTCTGATTCAGCACCCTTGAATTATGTAAAATGGCCTTGTTCCCAACTTTTACCCCCAAATGCCTCTAACAATCACATATTTCAGAAATCCCACCGGTCTATACTACAGTATCCCCCACTTTGTCTTGCTCTAGTCTAGCATAATCCTAAAGTATCACCTCTTTTTGCTAATTCGTAGCACTTTTCTGTCATACATTATTATTTGAGGGCCTCAGGAACATCTCATGTATTTTGTCTTTTTGCTGTATCAGTTATTTATCAGTCTCGTAAAAGCTACCAATACTGCCTAAAATGTTGGTCTCGGTGAGTATGACAATCCGATACCACGTAATGTATCACAGGATGATATTTCATGGTTACATGGTTGGTAAACAATTATTTTTTTATTTGAATGCTTCAGTTGATGTTGCACTACTGTTTCACTACTCTTACTGTACTATTCACATTATTATTTTACTAACTCAGGGCTGCAGTTTAACAATTATTAATGGAATTGTTATGTATTTATTTTATTATGGATTATATCTGATCTGTACTCTCGGTATCGACCGACAAGCAAGTTGCAGATATCTGTATTGTATCGGGAAGGAAAGAATTATATCGGAACATCTTTGCTTTTTGTATGCCGTAACATTACCTGTTTGCAATTTTGATGAACTGAAGTATTTTTAAGCGCATTCTATGATTGTGTTCATTGTAAGCTACTGTGGATCAGTGTTGGCTAAATGCCTTGAATATTAATGTAATGTTAATGTATTTGGCCTTTCAATTGGCAAGAACATGAACTTTATCAGGAAGACACGCTTCAACTGTTGGCCTTAGGCTATGGAGGAAATGAGCACCTCCAGAAGCTCTCAACCCCAGTTGTTTGAAATAATCATATTCTTTTCGATTTCACCGTTTCCTCTGCTGTCAATACGGTAGACACCAGTTGACTAGTTGAGATTCAACATCAAGTGAAACGCTGCATAAACAGTGGGTAGGTTTGATTTCGAGATTTAAAATGCGCGCAAGCCAAGCAATGCTTTTGATAGAGAGAGAGGAGAGACTGGAGAGCTAGAGAGAGAGAGAGAGAGCAAGAGAGAGAGAGAAAGTATTAGACCGATGTGGTCCAATTTTTTTATCATCATTAACACATATACTGCCAATCCCGAGATATCTCGGGACATTAAATCCACCCGTTACCTGCGTATCCCGAGATATCTCGGGATCGTCTTTTTATGTGGTTTAATAACGAAAAAAATGTTTTTTGGTACCATCCTTGATTTTTTTTTTTTCGCCATGACGCTTCCGACCCATCCTATTAGAAAATTTCCGACAACCGTTTCCGGTTCGTTTTTTATCCTGAAAAAACTGTTTTTCCCTGGTTTTGGCTAAAGATCATGGTTTTCACACGGTTTAAAAAACGAATGGTAAGCTCCGGTTGTATTTTCTTTTCTTTGATCGACGAACGGTTATCCTCTTTGTGTTTAAAAACGATCTGATAGCCGATCGGAGGCTAAGCTAATCTAAGATGGCCGGTGGGGAAACGTCACAGCCGCGTGACTCCATAGGCTAAACCAGTTGTGCATGATTGGCCAATACGCTTGTGCAAGGACACGCTGTGATTGGCCAGTAGCCACTTTGAGTGACAGTTGGGGCAAACGCTCTCACCAAAACATTATATACTATTCTGTCCCTATCGGTACACAACTCGAACGGCGCTGAGTCGACTAGCAGACCATTGGCCGGTCGACGCGGGCACTCGCGCCTGGAGGCGCTCGGGCGCGTCTCCTCGGCCTCAAGGTCTGCTGAGTCGGCGCGCCTCCGTCATGGTCCAAAACTATACTTTATCGGCGAAAAAAAAGAGTCCGCGGTTGTTTGAAAAAGGCACTTCCGCGTTGACCACAGAAGGGGGCGTGTTTATAGCACAACTGGTTTAGACTTTGTAATGTCGCGTCACAGCCACGTCACAGCCAAACGGATATGACGTTTGCAGCCTCTTTTACCGGCTGATTCCACAGAAGAAGAAAAAGGAAAAAAAGTGTAAACATTATGAGGGCTCGTACGTCCATCGTTGCTGTTTATAAACACCATCCGATCGCGGATTTTAATGGATATAATTTTTTTGTGAACGGTTCAAAAGGCTATAAAACTCAAAAACGCTGGCAGTGGGTGAGTACCTTATGAATAAACTCTGGCAGGGAATGTGTTAATGAACCCTACCTACACTTGCATTTTAGAACCTTCAAACTACCATTTTACTAGAACTACCCAGTAGAACAAGTGAACTGCACAACAGCTGTCTGTCTCATTCATTGTCAGTGGCAGCGCATGCATGTGCACATCAAAATCACACTACAAAACCCGACATTTGATCAACAACAAAATATAGATTAATACATTTGACAACATACAGCCAACATCCCAAAATGTAGTCTTAATATCCAGCAAGTAGCCTAATATAAATTAATAACTGCAAACAGATTACAAGTTTAGGCTATCAATATCCTACAAAAGTAGGGATATAGCTGTGACCTCACCGGTGCTCTGATGGACAATAAATAAATAATCCTTTTGCAAACAACATCCATGTTCTGTTCTCTTGTCAATAATGATACAAATGGAACGTTTATTTCAGCAGCTAGAATGTGATAGTTTGACATTGTTTGAGTGCATTTTGGGTGCACAGCGCAGCTCCTCGTTTAAGTGAATTGTGAATTGTTTTCGACTGTTAGAAAAGCCACAACATAGTTAAACTCAAAAGACTATGGATGTGCATAAAAGATCACTGTGGAACGACAAGCGCAGGGGACAATCCGTTGATCATTTCATTTTAGATTTATGAGCAGGCTATTAGCCTACTATTGACTGTACTACAATATGGCTTGGAAACCGATGGCATTGAACATGAACTTGGATTTTCGACCAGCAATGCTTCAGAGAGGCCCGGAGGAAAATTATGAATGAAATTATGTAAATTGTTGGAAAAACTGCTCCGACTGTTTAAATACCTTTTCAGTCCAAGCTGCTCCAGTGCTTTCCTTCTTACCTTTGTCATAGCAAGCTGTTGGCCCACCACAAGCCTCAGAACAGCTTCAATAGTGTTGCCAGGCGCAAGATAATTATTGCATTTGTATGATAACTAGAGGTTTGCTCGCATCTAGAGTTCGGCCCTCGCATCTACGTCGCACCGCCGATCTGACGTCAGCAGCCCGACTTGCAGCATGCCACTTCCGCTTTCCGGCCAGGCTGCTGCTGTGTATCCTCCTCAGTCCCAGCACCAGCAGCCCGACGTTCAGCATCCTGCTGATGGCTTTGGGCATGACGCTGCTTGGTTATTTCCTCAGTGTCACTTGCCTGTTCTTATCTGCTTTTCTGGCCATTAAAGCTTGCATTCTATCCGCAGGGGTTTTAGCCCTATGTGTTTACTTCTGTCGTCTTGATGAGGTTACAATGGGTCATTGACCTATGAACATACAGTATGTGCATTTGGTGCATTTGACTCTCCAAGAACTCAGTCTCAACAGGAGGGAGTTAGAGGCTAAACGCACACACACAACCCACAAAACACCAAGTGAACCTAGAAGTCCTCTACTGTGAAAAGGTGGGTCTTAAGCATGTTTTAAAAAAGTCCCTAGGGTGGGGGCAGCTTTGATCCTCAAAGGGAGTTTGTTCCACAACTTTGGTGCCAACACAGCAAAGGCATGGTTGCCCGTCCTTACTGTGGCTGTGCTAGACTGTGGAGTCTTCATATACAACTGACTGTTAGATCTGAGTGACCTTGAGCTGGGAGATTGGTCTAAAATTGTCTCTTAAGACAGCACTGCCCCTGGCCTTGGCTACAGTCAAGTGTGCAGGAGCATGCTCTGAGGGCAAGGGTTTTGATATCGTATGAGGGTGGTGTTCATTCAAACCTAATCTGACCTTTACCCCAAAGAATCTGCGCTCCTGTGGAATTGGAGGATTTTCATTCTCTGCCATTCTCATCACAGGAACAGCAGACCTTGAGTAGGTTTTTCTCTATTAGAACTTTACGCATCTATAGAACAAGGACAAGCCCATTGGATTGTGGATGTGATTGCTCTAACACAGTGGTTCATGTCAAGGACCCCCAAATTATGTATTTGTCGCTGCTGATCCCCATCTGAAAATATTTTGTGCCAGGAACCGAAATACAAGATTTCTGTTGTCAAAAGATATTTCCCTTTTTTTCTTTTGCCAGTCAAATAAATTGCCCTTGAGTTGTGTGTGTTGTGTCCATCGCCGGAGGGTGCCGTTTAGCCCAATGATTAATAAAACAGGGGTTACATTACATAAGCTAATGTTTTACCGGCTGATCAATGAGCTACAGACATATTTATTTCAGTGGCCGATTTTGATGTTTTGCTAGCAATACTGGAGCCCAGGGGTTTGAAATTGATTGAAATTTTTATTAGGCAAAAAGAATGTAAAACAACACAGTTACATTTATAATACTTTTGTCTAAAAGGTCCGGCCAAAAAAGTCCTTGCGGGCTTGTTTCCATTGGGGTCCTTGAATTAATTTCATAGACATATATAGTAGCAACCAAACAGTTCAATAATCAACATAAGAATACAGAGGGGGAAAAAAATACCATTATGTACAGAAAAATATATATACAAAAAACAAACAAAAAAAACATTAGAAAATAAAATAAAAAGTATGTACAAAAAAAGGGGGAGGGGGGGGGTCGTCTGTCTACAGGGAAACTGGTACTAGCTCCTCTTTAGGCCTCCAGAAAGATGAGTTTTTAGGGCTGTTTTGAATGAGCCCAGCGAACTGCATTTTTTGAGGGATGGGGTTAGACTATTCCATTCCTTGGTGGCAGTGCTATAGAAGGAGAATTTGCCCATGTTTGTTTTATGGGTGGGTGTTACCAGATTATTGTTTACGCTCCCTCTAGTTTTGTGACTGTGGGTGTCACTAACTTTTTCGAGGTACTTATACAGATATGCGGGTATAGGGGGCATTTCGGGCAGATCTGCATTTACAATTTTGAAGACCAGTCCCATTTTTAGTTGTATAACCCTGTCTTCCACCCTGAGCCAGCCTAGGCTGGCAAAGTGAGTGGGAGAGAGGTGGGTCATGGGCCCCAGTCCGAGAAGTAGTCGAATCAGTTTGTTTTGGGAGGTTTGAAGCTTAGTCTTCAGTGACACTGAGGTGTTGGAGTACCAAGAGGAGCTAGCATAGTCAAAAAGGGGCTGAATCAGGGCCCCCGAGAGGGTCCTGAGTGCCTGAGGGTTGACAAAGGAGGAAACACTGCCCATAAATCTGGTTCTCTGGTTTACTCCTTTGAACACCTTTGTTGCCATGCTTTCACCTGACAGGTGTTTGTCAAGAATACATCCCAAATAGGTAATCTCTTCTTTGCTAGTGATGATTGTGTCATCGACTTTGACCTTGAAGTCATTTACCTTCGCGAATCACAAAGTCGTAAATCACGATTTGACGCGTTGTTGCTTGTAGATCTGCTATTTTCAAAAGATTTGTATACATTTGAAAACTTGAAATGGGACATTTTGTATACTTTTACTTTTGGTACTTTAAGTACAGTTTGATGCAAATACTTTCATACTTTTACTCAAGTACATTTTGAATTCCAGACTTTTAATTTTAACAGAGTATTTCTACATTGTAGTATTGATACTTTTACTTAAGTAAAACATTTGAGTACTTTTTCCACCACTGAAAGACGGTAGAGTGTGTTGTTAATGTTGTTTTATGGTCATTTAATGAATTTATTCATTAACAAAATGTGTGCATGGTTAGCACGCGCATGTCTGATTCGCCTAGACAACATCAGGCAGGCTACGCGGGTGCTGGAGCCACAACCCAATTTATCCTGAACAGCAGTACACACACGCACGCACACACACACACTTATAGACTTTAATTGGCCTTCGCAATTGTGCCATTGTATCAGAAAAAGGTTTTGGATGCACAATTTAATGTCATATTTATTATTTTTTAATGTGTGACAATTCTGTACAAATACAGACTCAATTCTGTACAGATACCGACTCAGTGTGCAAGAGCCTTTACTCTTAACTGTACCTCTCCTGTGTTTCATTATCACTTGCTGTATTTGCTGTTGCTCCATGATACCTGCATTTCCCTAAAGGGAAAGGATCAATAAAGGTTTATCTTATCTCATTTTCATCATCTGTAGCACAATTAAATGTTCAATCATGGCCTTTGTCAGTACTTGTTAGTCTTCCCAGTGCAATCACAAGAATGTGTGGGAGGTTGCAGTCTGTGACTGCACAACGAGGTGAAGCCAAGACAAAGACAAAGGCCAAGGGTGTCACGAGTGTCACACAAGTACTTTTCTAATCAATACAATCAATGGATTGTCATCTCAGTTCATACTACTGTAGCCTACTCACTCTGTTAAAGCATTAGGATACAATGGAGGAACTGAAGAGAGATGAGTGGAGAGGAGAAAAAGAAGAGATGCAAGCCTGTGGGGGTGGCAGAAAAGAGTGAAGAGGGTGATGAGTGTAAAACTTGATTCTTGGTTGATTCTTGAAAACGGCCCTAGCCACTTTGTTTCATTATGTCTTGGAATTCAATGTACATGCTTATAGTGATGTCGTGTTTAGATCTCTAAGTGAAGTGTATAATTGCGAACGCGGAAGGAGGCGCGGCAAAGCCGCGCCTCCGCCCAAGTGGAGCATACTATGAAACTCTGCTCGGCTTGTGTATATATGTGTGCACTGCAGTATGTGTGCACTGCACTGCCTGTGTGCAACCAACAGAGTGGCGCCAGAGTGCAGTCAAAACACACACACACACACATACACAATATTTTCGAGCTGCGTTCGCTTCCAGCGTTCGCGCGTCTTACTTGTATTATCATGGATATGCAACCCCTCCGACTCGTGTCCCGAGTACAGTAGCTCAGTCGGTAGAGCACTCATGGTTCCTTTTGGACCACAATGTTCTGGTTTTGATCCCGGGCACCGCCAACTCAGCCTATGAGTAGCACTGCTTGGTTTCGGTCCTTAGACCTTCCTCAACATGCAGTACCTTTCTATTTGTGTCCAATCAGAAAATAAGAAAAAGATGATTTTAAGCCTGGCGGGATGGTGGCGCTATAATCGGCCAATGTGAAAAGGGTGCCATTTCTTCTTAGGCCTTTCACGGCAATCGGACACTGCATTCATGATTTGAGGCATTTGTTCCATAAATGTGTTTTGCTAAATTAGACCCGCTGGTGGAGCTATAGTAGGTCAATGTGAAAAGGGTGGCATTTCTTCCTCGGCCTAGTGGGAATATGCGTGCAAAATGTCACTGAAATTGCAGCTGCGTTCATGATTTGAGGCATTTTGTTCAAAACAAACCAATCTTGTAATCTTTGGAAGCCAATCTTAGGCAATCAGGATGGAATATGGGATATCGGATAGATCCGTGTTGATCACATGACTATAGAGATACTGTGTACCGATTTGTGTGATTTTTGGACAAAATCTGTAGGAGTAGTATCAAAAAATGTGTTTTGCACAAATCGTCCTCCTGGTGGCGCTATAACAGGCCAATCTAAAAAATTCGGACGGACGGACACACGGGCGGACAGGGTGCAAAACATACTCTCGCCATGCCTTTTGGCCTGGCGGAGACAAAAAGGAATAACAAAATAAACAGTGCTTGAAATACCAAATGACTTTGGTTTTGGAGAAAGTAATTGGTCCCGTTTGTAATCTTAATGCAAACTGTCTACTCAAAAGGACAGGATGATACTCAACAGCAAGGATATTTTACAGTTGCAACACCGCAATAACAAAGTTGTCTTAAGCATAGCAAAATATCCTCAATGTGGAGAGAAGCCGCTCCATTTTCAAGATAGAGAGCATTATACTGATTTTATTAAAAGAAAACATTCAGGAGCGGATAGAAAGGATGACATGGATGGATGGATGGATAGATAGCAGAAAAGGAGTGATCAAATGGTAAGATCAGACAGTGGAATAATGAAGCCAAGAATCAGAAATAGTCTTTGAGCCTTAGAAGGGCAGAGTAAGTATTGATGTCGTAGAAGAGATGTCAGGAGCAGTAGATTAATTTGTCATAAAGGGAAAATGGATTGTGTATACGGTAGACGTGTCCATCTACATGTATGGTATTTGTGAATTGATGGAGCACGGGTGAGGGATAGGATGTGAGGAATGATGGATAGATAAATTAGTCACGGAGTCAGGAGATCGATGAGTGATATGAAGCAAACATCAGAACCCCCACAAGGCCCAATTTACTTCACAGCTTAATCTTTTTCTCAGAAGCTTGTGGCAAGAAGCCCGGCAGATCGTTTAGGGAGTGTAGATGGAGAATCCGGCTGAGACGTAGAGTGATATGGAGTTACTGCTCAATTTCTGAGATAGGATCTCTTTGTTGGTCATTGACCAGTCAGTTGTGTCATGTCTTCCTCCTCCATCAAGTCCATCGATTCCACCCCTATCTTTTGCCACTGGCTCGCACCTGTTGTGTAGCTGCTACAAAGTGCCGGCTATTAAATTTGCTCTGCACTCAGGTGGAAACTCTGAGCTCTGCGGGGTCATTGTCACCAGCGGGGGTCTGATTATTCTGGAACATGGGCACACGCCCAGCTGTTGGCTCTAATCTCCGGCAGACTAAAGCACTCAGCTGCAGACAGAAGAGAGAGAGCGCTCTGCGAAAATGACAACTGTGTCGCTATAATGGAGCAGGGGCAGTGTAATTTAGCCTTGATGACACTCTGTGAAGTCTCAACTCTATTTTCGTATCTTATCCAATGATCGAGAGACAGATGAGATGATAATTATGTTTCAAGCTGTGATATGGTCCTTTCAGGTGATCTTTCTCAATGTTTCTTTAAATCTGACTTAAACCATAACCTTGTTCTATAAACCAGTGGTTCTCAAACTCTTTAATGTGAATGTATATTTATTTGGCTGCGGACCCCCATCTGAATATACTTTATTTAGTGCTAGGAACCCCCATACAAGATTTGTCTTATTAAAACATTTCACATCTTTTCAAGATTTTCGGAAGAGGGCAGATCAGATCTACGCCACGATGAGACACGTTGTGAGCTTGTAGATCTGCTATTGTCAAGTGGTTGAAGTGATTTTGATACCATATTAACACATTGGCTGCCAGAATTATTTATTTATTTTCTACAGTAGACTGCCAGACTTTTTCAATTAAAAAATAAAAGTACTCAGGAGCCGAGATACAGAATCTTTAAGTTTTAAGTTAACAAGGAAGTGGATGGGAGTTTAAATCTTCGAAAAATCATATCTCCTTGGTCTTTGGGTCAAATTATAAAAAAAAAAAAAAAAAAAAAAAAAAAATATTTAGATTTTTTTTGTTGTTGAAAGAACGCAGATCTGCGTACATGGCAGCGTCGGTTCTAAGGACGCAAAAGAACGCAGATCTGCGTACAGTACATGGCAGCCAATGTGTTAATCATTTAGCTGGGTACCCCCTGGAACACCCTCAAGGACCCCCGAGGGTCCCCAGACCCCACTTTGAGAACCACTGCTGTAAACAACCATGGCAACATTCAACAGCTTTCCCAAACAAAGGGAGGAACCTTTCTAGTTTGAATATGATATGAAAATGCCTAACTCTAAAACTCATGACAATAAAAATGCAGCCAGAAGCCTAACTACTCGGCCTGGCTCCTTCGCCACTTTAACCCAATTAGACCGGGAACGCATCTGTGTCATTTTAAGATTTCTTTGGCTATTTTTGAATAATCGTGAACATTTGAGCACATCTTTGCTTCTGGGTAGATTCTACAAATGGCTTCAAAATCCTTGTTTTTGGAAAAACATTTTTTCTTTGCTATAATCAGTGGTTCTCAAACTTGTTCATGTCAAGGACCCCCAGAATTATATGAATTTTGGCCGCGGACCCCCATCTCAAAATATTTTGTTCCAGGGACCCCCCAGAAGTTGTAACAGAGTTAAAAATGTTCGCTACGGAAAAACAGACATTCAAAGATTTGCACACATTTTCAAGATTTTTCAAAAATATCAGACCTACAAGCTCATAGCTCATATGAGCTTGTAGGTCTGATATTTTTAGTAGCCCAAAGACATCTAAAGATGACACACAGATGCGTTCCCGGTCTGAATGGGTTAAAAAGTATTGACAAACTGGCTTGGATTCATCGTTCATTCTCCGACTCTGTAAAGTGAAAAGGTCAATCCGATGCTGTCCAAAGTCACACCTTCTGTGGAGTAATGAAAGGAGCAGAGAGGAGAAACATAAGACGCTGTGGCATGGGGCAACAGCCCTGTAATTGGCTAAAAGCGTCGATGTCACTGACAGGCCTGCCAATAGCCTGGAGGCCCTGTTGAGAGACTGTTTAATGAGTCCATCGAGGGAAACAACGGGATCCTTGTTCATCTGTAGTCAACCCGTTCTCACTCCCAAGGCGTCACATTTTGCCGCTCTGTCAGTAGCCCTGAAACGTCAAGTTTTGACATGACGGGACGCCCTGAAAGTCAAGTTTTGACATGACGGGTCACGGGACACCATGGGGACGTCGCATGTTGACAAAAATATGCCTAAACCTAACCTTAATCCTAACCTCACAAAAACTATGCAGAGAGAGAGCTAAACCCTTGATTTGATTAGTATTTGAAGCTTCAATGCGTGCCTTTTACTTGTTGTAGTCCTATATTGACGTATTAGGGAGTGAAAATGACAGAGCGGCAATAACTGACACCTATCTGTGAGAATGTGTTGCTGCAGGGGAGGCTGAAGAGGTGAGGGGTCGGGATTAGAGTTCTCAAGGGGCCTGAAAATCCCCCCCAAATGGTTATTGCCATTGAGTAATTCAGTCAGAATCAGAAATTATGTAGGCTCAAATTGAGAGAGAGAGAGAGAGAGAGAAAGAAATAAGATCTCACATAATAAGTAGTTAATAAACCTCTTCACCGTTTCAGTAATTAATATTGATATATTCCATATATCCTATTGCATTTGTCTTTCAGCTCTCTGAGATCCCCCCCCTCTCTGTGTGGGCTCTGACACAGCTGGACTGCGCAGCACGTTTAGTGCCACTGTTTACAGAACTGAACGTATACTGTACGTACTGTATATCGTACATCAGTGTTGGATGCTCACATAATTATTGTTACAGTTATCATGCTCAGTGTGAATGGTGCTTATTTGTATTTCTTTCCCGAGAGTGCATATGGAGCAGGCTTCATATGCATGCATATTGACAATGTTGCACAGAATCCTTGATTTACGAATCATTTGAAACTAGAAAAAGTGCTCCTCGGAGCACAGGTCTCCGCCAGGTCAGGTAGGTTATTGTGGTCTTCTGGTGGCGCTATAATAGGCCAATGTGGAAAGGGTGCCATTTCTTCTTAGGCCTTGCACGGCAATCGGACACTGCATTCATGATTTGAGGCATTTTGTTCAAAAAAAATGTTTTGCTAAATTAGCAAAACAATTTTAGCAAAACATTGGCGCTATAACAGGCCAATGTTAAAAGGGTGGCATTTGTTCCTCAACATAGTGTGAATGTGCGTGCAAAGTGTGATCGCAATCGGACGCTGCGTTCATGATTTGCGGCATTTTGTTCAAAACAAGCCACTAATGCAACTTTAGATGTCAATCTTAGCCAATCAGGATGGAATATGAAAAATCAAACACATTCGTCTTGATCACATGACAAGAGAGATCATGTGTACCGTCTTGCGTGAAATTTGGATAAAATTGGAAGTAGTAATATTAAAAAAAGTGTTTTACATAAGTCGGCCTCCTGGTGGCACTATAAAAGGCAGATGTGAAAAATGCAGGGCAAAGGTTTTTCCTTGACCTCTAGAGAGTGCGCATACAAAGTTTTACACATATCAGTGCATTTATAGGTAAAAACACAAATCGGCCTGTAATAGCGCCACCATGAGGCTGATTTGAACATTTTCAAGTGGCATTTCTTCCTCTGCCTAATGGGAATGTGCGTGCAAAGTTTCACGGAAATTGCATGCTGTGTTCATGATTTCAGGCATTTTGTTCAAAACGGAGCACTCCTGCAAACTTTGGAAGCCATTTTTAGCCAATCAGGATGGGATATGAAAAATCTGAAAAACCTGTTTTGTTTAATGACTATAGAGATACTGTGTACCGATTTGCAGGATTTTTGAACAAAATCTGTAGGAGTACTGCCAAAAAATGTTTTGCACAAATCGGCCTCCTGGTGGTGCTATAAAAGGCCCATGAGAAAAATTTGGGGCAGAGCTCCAGAGCTCCCTGGATGCTGTGGCATCCAGGGAGAGTGTGTGCACAGTTTCGCTGCAATCAAGCCAACGGTGCCGGAGATTAGCTGTACACAGACAGAATGACACACGGACGGACGGACGGACGGACGGACGGACACGCGGACGGACAGGGGGCAAAACATACTCTCTCGCCATGCCTTTCGGCCTGGCGGAGACAATGATCACCTAAGGATTCTTTTTGAAAGCATTGTTAACTTTTAACTGCCAGTATATACATTAATAAACTCACCCACTGCCAGCGATTTTTGTGTTTTATAACCTTTTCAAGTAGTCACAGAATATTTATCTCCAGTATGATCGATCCCCTGATGGTTGCTAATCATTTGGGGTTTCACTGTATGGCTTCAGAAATGTGAACGAGGTCATCGCAATCTCGTTGACATTTGTTGTCCGCCTTTGAAAATTGCATGTCTTGACCAAAAATACATAGTAAAAAAAAGTACACAGGAGCCGAGATACAGCATTTTTAAGAAATAAGTTAACCGGGAAGTGAATGGAGCAGTAAATCTTTGGATCGCGTTATCTCTGGTTCTGTGTGAAAAAAAAAAAAAAAAAAAAAATTGGCCATGTGGACCAAGTACCAATTGACTCGAAAACGCGTCCATGGCAGTAAAATAGTTAATGCTTTAGGAATTGGTATGCTTTAACACAAATCTAAAAGGATAATTAGACCCTAAAACGTGGATTGGTAACATAACAAAATATATGTTATACTGTTTCCGTGGCCCTGGGAATTGCTTTTCTCTCTCAACAAATTGCTAGCCTATGAATTGAACACTCAATTCATAATTGCGATGCAATCCTCCAACTGACCCAGTTAATGTCTTGAATCGCTTGTGCACACACACACACACACACACACACACACACACACACACACACACACACACACACACACACACACACACACACACACACACACACACACAATCACACACAAGCTTTTCATTTAAAACCTTTATTTATGCTCGATAGTCACTGATGTTACCCTCATTTACAATGACGATGAGCAAACTATAATTTATACAAACAACAACAATAATTATAAAAAGCAATAACAATAATTATACAAACAACAGCAAACATATCAGTAAAACTAATACAGACATGAAGAAATACAAAAAGAACAGTAATTTAACACATTGGGTGCCAGAGGTTTATTAAAATATTATACGTTGAGTGCCTGTGGAAGTGCATGTAAACAAAGCGTGCGTGCGAGACAGCGGAGGGTCCCGACTAACGCCTGGAACAATAACATTTCCAACGTGATCCTCCATTGCAGCGTGATCGCCGATCGAAAACGGCTCGTTTCCACCACGTTAAAAAGTAATGGAGATATTAAGCTTTTAGTCAAGGAGATAACATTGGAAACGCCGACCGGAAGGATTTTTGACATGGAGCCACATCCAGCCTCTTCCTCTCAGAAACTCCTTGGGTGATCCCAAAGTTTCATTTTAGCGCCCCACGTGGGCCCCTCCCTCGTATAAAAATAGAATTGGGTCAATAACGGTCCGGACCGTTTTCGGCACTTCTCGTTTGGATCCTCAAAAACGGTCCGGACCGTTTATGGCACTCGATGTGTTAGATAGTAGCATAGAAGATAGTTTCATCTGACCATTGGGTTCTACAGTTGGTGAATGCAATTAATATCCTCGCAGGATAGAAAACCAACGGGGACAGTGGTCTCATGAAACCTGTTGTTTTGGGATCCTTTGCAAGGACAAGACAAGATTCAACTGTGTAGTTCAGCTCATGAGAGTACTGAATTTAACACATTTCAGCTTAAAAGAATCCTATAAATACTTTCCCTGTCCTTATTAAAGTTTTTCTTTTCATTTTCAAAACAGTTCACACACAGGCCTACACTGAAAGTCGCTGGCCACAAAGACAAAATATTTTTGAAAGATGCTCTAACACTCACAAACAAAAGCAAGTATTTCTATCAAACACACAACATCAAAGTAACATATTTGTCACTAAACAATGGACAACAAAATACATGAATATGAACCGGTCAGTTGCAGAGAACAATTCCTCAGGTGGGTTCAGAAAAAGAGAGTATGAAAGGAGGAATTGCATCATCATCATAGGATAAGGCTGTGCTCCAAACTATTCACAAGGTGAGAGTGGTGGAAGGCAGGGGCGTACTGGTGAATTTTTATTGGCGGAACGCACAGAGTGCACATTTTATTTTACCTTTAAGGGACTACACCATGATTTTTTTTTTTCACCATGTGTGTTTTTGGTCTCCCCTACCTCTCTTCTATCCTCAAAAATACCCCAGTTTGAACACTCAGGCTTTCACAGCAAATCTGGGTTTTTCTGTAAATTGGTCTAAAAACAGGCCAAGCTGATTTGGTCCCTGTGCCTACGTCACGTCAGGGAACAATTCCTCCCGTTTTTAAGTTCCAACCTAAAAAATAAAAATCTTTTTTACATTTTTTTTCTTTTTCGTATTTTTTTTCCTTTTTTTTCTTTTTTACTTTTACCACACAGAACCAGGAGATAACATGCATACAAACTGGCTCAATAGTGCCCCGTGCCAAACAGGACAATGTGTTATTGCAGGTGAAAGTGCTTTATAAGCCAGAGAGAAGTTAGTTGGAATGAGTATATCTGAGGCTTGATTTAGGCTCAAACCTTTTGAAAAACGTTTGAGGGACGTAAACAATATGATATTAAATATTATTATTATTTTTTAAATTCATGGTGTAGTCCCTTTAATGTAGTGTATACATAGGAAACAAGTTTGTATACAAAAGTACTAGTTTTTAGCTTAGTTTTAGTCTTGTAAATCTTCTCAAGGAATGCCTTGAATGCCTTGAATTATAGGTACTTGGCTCATGAATCGAGGGGGGCGCGTTTTAGCGTGCAAGCGCACATGTGCGTGTGCGTGAAAAAAGGTGTCGCGTGAATCAACCAGTGCACCCCTGGTGGAAGGCAACATTGCCCCATATGATGACATACAGTCATGCCAGGTTTCACAACACGTCGCAAGCTTGTAAATGAGTTACAGGTGTGCCTTAAGATTTTGACTTGCCCACTGATGTGTTGATAATTGGTACTGTATGTTGCTCACCAAACATAATTACATGCACACACACACACACACACACACACACACACACACACACACACACACACACACACACACACACACACACACACACACACACACACACACACACATGAACATGCATACCCATTGCCTGCTGGTTGAACTGTGACACACATTATACACCCAGACATGCACACACACACACACACACACACACACACACACACACACACACACACACACACGAGCATGCATACCCATTGCCCACTGGCTGAGCTGTGAAAACGCCGACGTGTCGATGCATTTAATGCACTGATGACTAATGGTTAGTTATCGTTGTCATGGAGCAGATACTGTGGAAAAGTTCAGGGAGCCATCGTGTGACGTTTCTATCCAAAGGCAATGAACAGGTGTGTGTTTATGTGTGTGAATAGCTAGAAGACAGCCACAGAGTAACCCTTGCGTACGCGCGCACACACACACACACACACACACACACACACACACACACACACACACACACACACACACACACACACACACACACACACACACACACACACACACACACACACACACACACACACGCGCACACACACAGGTTTTTGTTTTTTGTTCCCTTGAGGGCTACTTGGTTGGTGACCTTTCATGTGTCTGCCACACTTTGGTAGTGAGAGGACAGAAAAAAAGGATACGCCTCAAGGCTTAATACAACAACTAGGCTAAAGCCTAATTTATATTCGTTTATTAATACACCATTATGCTTGACTAAATGTTAATTATTTCTATCTGTCTGCCTTCCTTTCCTCTCCCTTTTCTCAGGTGATGCTGGCTGCCTCTTATTGGTCGTTGCTGGCACCAGCGATCGACATGGCTGAGGATTCTGGGAAGTATGGCTCGTTTGCCTTTGTGCCTGTGGCGGTGGGTTTCGCTCTGGGAGCAGCCTTTGTCTACTTCGCTGACCTCGCCCTGCCCTTGTTGGTAAGAACCTGGCATTGGAGCTCTTCAGGGGTCCCCCCGATTTCCGAAAATACCCGACAGGACCCAAGAACCGTTCGGGTCCGGATCCGTGTTTTACCATAATCACTCGGAGCCAGTGGTGTAAAGTAACTAAGTACATTTACTTCTGGCCTCCCTAGGCTGGTGGGGGGAGTGTAGTGCCCAGGATCACTTAGCAAATTGGCACCGGGTGAAAAAAGGGTTACAAAATCGAGGGATAAAAATTATTAAAAAGTACTGTACTTAAGTACAGTTTTGAGGTATTTGTACTTTACTTGAGTATTTCCAATTTCCAATACTTATACTTCTACTCCACTACATCTCAGAGGTAAATATTGTACTTCTACAATTATTTGAAAACTTTAGTTACTAGTTACTTTTCAGATATAAATTATTATATTGTAAAACATACATTAACCACTTCACCCCTATTTTATACATAGGCTATTTGAAAATAGCCGATCTACAAGCTTGTAGATCTGCTATTTTCAAACATAGCACACAGGCTCAGAGCGCAAAATACGCCTCCATGGCCTAGTGGTTAAGGCACATAGCCTACCACATATGGGCTCTAATGCAAGCCTGACAGCGAGTTGCGGGTTCGATTCCTGAGCCTGAAGTAATCGATATTCTGGAGCTCACTTTTGATTGATGCCTTTAATGTGTTGTACTGTACCTTTTGGGAACAGCAGTGTCAGAGAAATATGTTCTCCCAGGCAACTCGTACTGCTTGTCGAAGTTCTGTAGCGTGGATTTGAAAGTAGGTTTCTCCACCGTTTTGAATGGAGCCATCTCCTCCACAAGAAATGACGTTACCGCTGCTGTAAGGCGTTTATGCCTCTTACTGTCACAGCTGTATTTGGTAACACGAGCAAATGCTTCAGCCACCCCAACCTGTCGGCTGGGACCGGCCTGAGGAGCTCTGTTCTTTGGGGCTGCAGCTGGCAAACCCGCTTCTACAGACGGATGAGTAGAGGAAAGATTAGCCCTCAAATTAGATGTGTTTCCACGTTTAACTGGCACTTTCTTCCCGCATATTTTGCACACTGCCTCGTCCAAGTTGGCTGGCTCTCCATTTTCTTTTGGAATAAAGCCAAAATATTTCCAAACTGGCGATATTGCGTTGCGCTTTGAAACGAGACCTGCTCCTGCCATGTGGTTTATGTTTGTGTCGCTGTCGCGCGTTTCTGTGTCAGGTGCTGCTACCCCGGATGTAAGTATTAGGCGGGAGGCGCGCCCTCCTGGGCGCGCTGCGCGGGATGATGCGGTTTGTCTGCCCCCTTGCGGTTTGAAATTGTAATAGCGCGGTATGCGGTTAATGCGATTATCGCGACAGCCCTAGGTGCCAATGGTCAGTTATCCCAACAGGATGTCCTTTGGAGTAGTATATTGTATCTTGTAAAATAGAGTTACAACCTTGTCATGTGTTAGACCGACACCGACAGTATGTCTCACTATCGAGGCAGGGAGAGAAAACTCTTCTTGTAAAATTCCACTATATTCCACAATATCCCATCGGGATGGAATGATCCATCGGTTTTGCTGAAACCAAAAAGTGGAAGAGTCTGCGCTCAGGGCCCTGTGATTGACAGATTCTGATTGGCTCTTCCACCTTTTGGTTTCTGCAAAACGCCCACCCAGCGTTTGGGGCCAGACCGGTCTGCAGAAGATGCATGATAAGGTGAATTCACTCGACTGTATGCCAGCTTTCATCATTTCCATTCTCCGTTGGATACCATAGGTATCATTGATGGAGCGTTGCTTGGTATGCAGAGCTTGTTGTCTCTGTCAGTCAGTGTAAGTATTGTAGAATTGGAGTCAGGCAGAGGTATCGTATTTGCATTAGAGCCGACCCTGAGAGGAGAGACCGAGTCCAAGCTGGCGGTGTAGTTAAGTCTGTGTCTTTGTTTAGTGTAGACAACAGAAATGTTGCTAATATCCCTAGAAAGCGTTTACCTTGTCCTGCAGAGAAGAATTGTTGGTGTGCCTGAAAGAGGTTTTAGCCAATGCCAAAATGATAAGAATTAAGAATTAAAATGGCAATTCAAATCCTCCAAGTATAGCAGCGAGCAGGCCTGGAATTTCGTCATTTTAGGGGCAAGGCCACTTGGCCTTTGGTGTTGTAATTTTTTGGAGGGCACAAAGGCCAAATGCCAGGGCAGGAAGGCCATCCAAAAAAAAAAAAAAAAAGAAAAATGATTTTTAAGTCCCCGGAAATAATGCATTTAACTTGAAGGTTAAGGATGATTGTATTTTAATATATTATAAGAATTGTATAACTACCTGTGAAATATAACCCATTTATTTCACATAATAATGTGTTGGCAAATGACCAATATTTAGTTATATAGGTCTCAATATGTCACATTCAGCCCTGGACTTCACTGACTGAAGTAGGGGTCACATTAATCACATTAGATTCACAGAATAATTAGGGGTCTTCAACCTTTTCAGGCCAGGGACCCCCAAACTGATGGGGTGATGGAGCAGGGACCCCCTACCTCGTAGGGTAGGGGGTAGGCTACTATATATATCATATATTTATGTATAAAATTGTGTTTTATATAAATAAACATGAAAAAATTGCCTGCTCCTACGCACAGGTTGACCCAGTAGGTGTGCAAAAGGACCTTTCTCAGGGGCGTCAATTGGGTATGGCAAGGCATGGCAGGTGCCATACCTTGGCTCCAGAAAAAAAAGAGGAAAGAAATCATGAATAGTAGCCTAATGCAGGTGTAAGACCATTGTGTTATAGGTATAATGCATAGTTTCTATGCATTTCAGGGGTTTTGGGGGGGTTGAACCCCTAAAAAATCGATAGATGTCCCTTATTTTAATCTCTGGGAGTTGGCAACCCTAACCTTGCCATACCTTAGCTTTTGCTGAACTGACACCACTGATCTTTCTCTACAAAATATGTATAAACATACCATGTTATTGTGCATTCATTACTAAGCTATTAAAATATGTCATGTTATGTTTAAAGACAAATTTACATTTTTGGAAAAAAAAAGAAAAAAAAGTTTTTAAAGTTTTTAAAAACATTTTTTTAAAATCAAACAACAATTTCGCGGACCCCCTGCAGTACCTTCGCGGACCCCCTAGGGGTCGCGGACCCCCTGCAGTACCTTCGCGGACCCCCTAGGGGTCGCGGACCCCCTGTTGAAGACCTCTGAGAGATTTTATGTATTTTCCCCACAAGTTATTTTCATTCAAATGAAATGTGATTGAACTTGCACTAATAATGACTTTAGTTGATTTTCTCTCTCTTTAAAATATAGTATTTCTTAATTATGAATGATTACAGCTTGTAGATTGGCTATTTTCACGATTTTAAATTGTTTTTAAATAATGATAAAAAAGGAACATACAAGATTTCCACCCAACAGCCATAATATATAGCCAATATATGGTTCTGTATCAGTGTATTAGTCTGTTTTTGCAGATTTCATTCTAATTGGCTACTATGCCTGCATATGAATTTCATGGCCCTGGGTAGGTCACCCTGGCTTGGCGGAGATATGCCCTGTTGCGCACAAGCTCCGCACACTGCAGCAGCAGGTGAAAGCAATTCACTAACGAGGGCTGTGTTGCGCACCAAAAACGAAACTGTCACATTCTAGATGCTGAAATAAACTTCCCAATTAGAACATTGTTGACAAACGAACAGATATAATGGATGTGGTTTGCAAAAGGATAATTTATTTCTTGTCCATCAGAGCGGTGAGGTCACTCTTTTGTATGATATTGATAGCCTAAACTTTTAATTTGTTTGCAGTTATTCTGTTGCTTGCTTTATATTAAGACTCATAATTTGGGGATTTTGCTGTATTTTATTAGATGTATTCATCTATATTTTGCTGTTGAAAAAAACATCGGGGCACATCGGTCTGTAGGACTAGGCTACTACGGAATCCTCTCTCTCTCTCTCTCTCTCTCTCTCTCTCTATCTCTCTCTCTCTCAGGCTAGAAATCAAACCTACCCTTGATTAGTTCAGGGTGCGTTAGATTTATCTCCTGTTTGGCCCGGTAATGCTTTTGTGTCTATTACACTGTGTTGCGGGATTCCGAGGGTTCATAGGAGGCTCCAAATCAAACCTACCTACCACTGTGTATGTTGTAGCTGCGCAGCTCAACCAAAGGGACTGGTGTCTAGAAAAAAACGTATTGACAGGAAAATCGCGCAGAGGAAAAACTGTGAAATCAGTTGCTGGGCGCAGCTGGGGCACCACGGCCACTGTGCCCGTCAAGGCATGTCATTATTCGAGGGGCACACGGCCAATGAGAGGGGCAACGTCGTGGCCGCCGTGAAATTCCTGCCCTGGCAGCGAGTATGTTCTGCTCATCCTCTTTGTTGCAATTTCTGTGGTTTGGATAAATAGCCTTTGAGTTAATAGACATGAGATCAGTATCTTAAACATTTTGGCTTCATAATTATAGGTCCATTTCATGTCACAGCAGAGATTTCCCACGATTGCGAAGTCATATCAGTTAGAGGGAGTAAAGTTATGCTGATTTTCTTTGACTTTTTACTTGTAATACATCAAGCAGTTTAGCAAAGCCTTCCTTATGAAAGGCTTTACCATTTGTATTGGTTCCTTATGTCCGGTTCAAAACAGTACTGAATTTTGGTTGACATCGAAATGCAGTGCTTTTCCATGAGCATTGCAAGGCATATGAAAGGATGTGAAAATTGCAAAGGTATTGCAAACTGCTTTGTGGCACTATGCTTAGCATTATCACTTCACAACAAGTTCTGTGGCGGGTTTGCATTCAGTACTGGAAAACACCTGGAATTGAACGGTTGTAATTATTTTCCTTAATATTGTTCATGTAAAACATTTCTTTATATATCCCATTAAGACTTCAAGAACCATCTCACCATTGGCATATCAGGAACAGAGCAGAATGCCCTGTTACCATTATGTCTCATTGTGTATGCAAAAGCCAGCCAAGAAGGTGTGTTGTATAATTTGTCAGTGGAGCATCGGGGGGCTCTGCATGGAGAGAACCCACCTCAGTGCTGCCCATGTTGGAGAGATGTTAATGAGGCCTGCTCTTGTAAATCCACTTGACACTTGGCACTTTGTGTGTTTGTGTGTGGGTGTGTGTGGATGTGTGTGGATGCGTGTGTGTGGATGTGTGTGTGTGGGTGGACGGGTGGGTGGGAGTGTGGTCCGTAATTTATTTAAGATGGCTCTCCGAATCCTACTTGTAACTGCAAATGTTGAGATCTGGTACAAAACTGAATTTCACCCACTCTTATTTACACCTGTAAAGTGTGTGGGAGCGTGTGGGCCCGGTTGGAGAGGACATGATGGAGGAGGTGCTTCTTGCACAGTAAGGTGATAAGACACAATAATGAGCCATCACACAGCAACGTGTGTTGTTTCCACATTCATGATGACAACCTACCATGGACGTCATGGACTTCATTCTATGGCTTAGCCACATGAACCCTAGCATCCCTATCCTGGGAATGTCATAATAGGCAAACATTTGGTGAAAATCTGCAAACATTCATTGAAAATAATCTACAAGTGGCTACTTTTTTTTAGGTAAGATATTTGGTGTAGAGGGAAGAAAGGAGGGGGACCAAGTGTATACCCCTGGGGTGCCCTTGTTAACGAAGTATATAGGATTTAAGTAGGGCTGTCACGATTACAAATTTAAATTGACAATTAATTGTCACTCAAATAATTACGATTAACGATTTAATTGTGTGTTTGGCATCGAACATTGGAACATATGAAGCCTTTTAAGCTTCGTAAGCAAAAATTGCACAGGGCAGCTATGACAAGTAACTGAAATATATAAAGAAATTATTGACATGTTTAATCATTTTTATACATGTAAAAAAAAAAGCAGAAATAGCTGATCTACAAGCTCACAACGCGTCACAAAGTGACGCGTTGTAAGCTTGTAGATCTGCTATTTCTGCTTTTTTAAACATTTGAAAACGTGTGAAAATCTTTCAACATGGAAACGATTATGACGTTTATGCAAAAATAGTTGCGATTATCTCAAATAATTGCGATTAGACGATTATGTAATAATTGTGACAGCCTAGATTTAAGTGGTTAAGGGGTTTGCTCCGAGAGTGTGGGTAGTGTAATTCCCTATGCATTTGCTTCTTTGTTGAGACCGTTCCATGCCTGCCTCCCTCCCTCCATCGCCAGCCCTGGTGAGCCAAGCCTCGTGCTGAGAGGAGAGGAAGGGACACAGCCAAAATGTTCCCGTGATGACAGGCTTGACCAAATGTCAATGTGACATTACCTGGATGTCTTGATGGGAAAACCCAACCCACCCACCCAATTTTCTTTTTCATGCTTTGTGTGTTCTGTGGGAGACTGTGTGTGGCCTCATGGGCCATAGACAACTTTTTGGTTTATCTTTTGTACATCTCATGCATATGTACTAGTCCTGTCCACAGTTGCAACGATTCTGTTCACTAGTGTTTGAAACAATGTTTTCTCTTCGAATTGAAGAAAACGGAAATGGGAAAAGGAAATGATTGGCGACGCAGTCAGGAGATGGTCTCAAAAATAATCAGCAAATTAAATGCCCTCGTAGTTCGGCATGTCTGCTCACTAACCCCGTAATCTCAACATCCTGGGTTTTGAGTCCGCTTCAACGACTGCCTTGCACATCTTGTCTGCTCTTCCACCTCTCCTAACCCCTCTTCTTCTGTCTCCTGTTCGAGTTCCACACCTATAAAATTACACTTGTGCCATGTGGGGTAACTGCGACCCCGGGGGGCATCCCAGCCATTCCATTCCAAACATCCATCCACCCAGAAGTCCGTTTCCCTTGGACACGGCAAACACTGAAGTCGTCATGTGTTTGCCATGAACTGTTTGGCACAGCACCACCCGTATATGCGGCAGACAGGAACCAGTGGTGATGATATACTGTATATGTACCATGATGCAATGCTCTCGTTCCACAGTGCCAAGGACCCTCATTAATTCTGCAGAGCTTTACAGGGTTGTTAGGGAGACCAGGGATTTTATAAGGCGAGGAAGTGATGCTGTATATTTCACCCATGTGAGAACATTAGGACACACACACACACATACACATACACACACGCACGCACACATACACACACACGTTATTTGAGCACAACCGCGTACAAGCTCTTCCATCCCGTCTCTCCTCATTTGTCCGTCTCTCCTCATTTGTCCATCTCTCGCAGTGGCGGGCACAGACATTTTGAGGTGCAGGTGCTCAAGTAAATTATACTTTTTTTTGTTTGCTTGGTCTGCTCTTTTTTCCCTCTACACCTATACCTCTTTGCCAAAAATAGCCGATCTACAAGCCCACAACGCCTTGCAGCGCGACGCGTTGTGAGCTTGTAGATCGGCTATTTTTGGCTAAAGTTCTCCTCAGAAAAGGGATGCTAGGTTTCGAGTGGTTATTGTAAAAAGAGAAATCATATCACATAAAGATTTGGCGGACCCCCTGTAGTAACTCTGAGGACCCCCTAGGGGTCCCGGACCCCCTGTTGAAGACCCCTGCTGTAAACTGAAAAAAAGAGAACAAAAAATGAAGACATGAATTGAATTTTTAATCTTTGATTTGAAAATATCAGTCAGCCTCTAATGGATGCAGGGAGGACGTTCCATCTCCTCCTCTGTTCCTCACGTCTCACTCCAGGCTACAGTTGCTGTTCCTATGATACTTAATCTTGCGACAGCTTGTCCTCCCTTCATGCTCTGCCCCAGCCAACAGACAGACAGACACAAACGAGAGGAGAGGCCGACCCATGTCGGGGGGGGAGATGGAGAGGGAGAGAGAATAACGTGTTTTCCCGGAACTCCTGCATTGTTGTGTTTGTCCTCATCGCCAAGCCAAGTCTCTCTCTCTTTCTCTTGCTCTCCGTCTCTCTCTGTCTCTTTCTCTGTCGCTCTCTCATCCTTGTCCTCTGCTAATTTACCAGACCATTGTCAGCCCCAGCCTGTGCTCTACATCCATCTATTCCTCTGTCTATCATTCCTCTCATTCAGCGCTGCTGTTTGCGGAGAAACCAGTAAAAAGTGCCACCAGCAGCTGTCCAAATACCAGCTACCCCCCAGAAAGAGTGCATGTGTGGGGGTGTGGGGGTGTATGTGTGTCTATATATCTGTTTATCTGGTGAGTGTGTGTGTGTGTGTGGCTGTGTATGTGTGTCTATATATCTGTTTATCTGGTGGGTGGGTGGGTGTGTGCGCGCTCGCACACAATACATTACATTTTATTTGTATTTCTGTCTAATCTGTCCGTTTTGTTGCCTCACTGTGTTTCTATAGCTCTGTTTATATCGTGGAGTGTGTGTGTATCTATAAATGTGTGTGTCTCTCTGATGTTGTGTGCGTTTGTGTATCTATATATCTCTGTTAATACTGTGTGTGTGTGTGTGTGTGTGTGTGTGTGTGTGTGTGTGTGTGTGTGTGTGTGTGTGTGTGTGTGTGTCAGGGTGTGTATATATACTGTAATAGTGTGTGTGTGTTCGATTAGTAACTTCTTGAGACAGGCTGTGCTATCGCCACGGAAACCCATAGAAGGAGTTGAGAAAGGATTGAAACATGTTGATGATGAGAGCATGTTTGGTAGTCATGGTCACCTCCCTGCCTGCCTGTGTGTGTGTGTGTGTGTGTGTGTGTGTGTGTGTGTGTGTGTGTGTGTGTGTGTGTGTGTGTGTGTGTGTGTGTGTGTGTGTGTGTGTGTGTGTGTGTGTGTGTGTGTGTGTGTGTGTGTGTGTGTGTGTGTGCGCGCATGCATGTGTGTCTCTGTCTCTCTCTCTCTCTCTGTCTGTGTGTGTGTCTCTCTCTCTCTCTCTCTCTATCCTATCCTTGCCACTCAATCAGAGAGCAGGACCCTTTTGGAACCCAACATTTATACATAATCAACCACACGGCCACAGGAGTTGGCCAATTCTCTCCCAACTTGCTACAAAAATCCCTCATGCAAAAGTATATAATCTCATCTATTTCATTTTCCACCTGCGTCTCCTTTTCTAATAATCATAAAGTGTTGCGATATTTCAGCTCGCAATTTACTTCCGGATGGTCCGTTTTAACAGCCAAAGTGAGCATCTTCTTTGACGTTGCCACGTCCGTGAAACGGGCAAGAACCCAAATAAGCCCAAAATCGCTTATACGATAAACAGACCTGGTGTTGCCAAGACGACGATGACAGTGCGGCATTATGCCCGATTATGGACACGGCGCCAGCGTGACTCTAGTATATACAACTGGTGGACAACATGCACTGATGTCAGGCACAAACAGAAACCGTTGCCTAACAACACAGGTGACGGGCGCGCTGTCACATGCTTGGAGGGTGCGTCGGTCAGTTGGTGGACCGCGGACGTCATATTGATGATCATTCCATATAGATGAGTATTTGATGGAGATATCTGTATCTGTCAGTCCTTGTCCATGTTATGCCCATATATGGAGATACCTGATGATGTCATCAGTATATGCCCATATATTGGAATGCCCATTTATGGGCATATTGGTTGGATCAGCGGTTTGTTTGCGGCTGATGCCATGGTGACACATTGAGGTTAGACAACACACTCCATATTTGGGCGTAGCTGCATTGGGAACTCCTTATTTGGTTAGAGTGACGTCAGAGGTCCGCCAGGCGGCCGGCCCTCCCATTAGCCAATTATTATTATTATATATATATTTTTTTTTTAAAGAAATCCACAGACAACAAAAGACATAGACATACTCTTAACAAAACAAAATAAACAATAAAAACAAAACAGAAGGAAGGGTTGGGAGGGTCCTCCAGTTCCACAGTTTAGCAACACCAGTGTTGCACCATCAGCCAAAACAAAAAACATAGCCAGTCACATAAGACATAAGCCACCACACTCCATATAGCTCATAACCAAACAAATCACCTGTAGACATAGCCACCCAAAAGCATCCACATGAGAAGTCCTATTCACATTGGTCTTTTTCAAAGTCCCTTTTAATGTAGGATGTACATACTGTGCGTATATACAGTATGCTATGAACTGTATTATGTGCTATATGTATATACTGAAATACATGCTATATGTACAGTATATACGTGAGGGGGTCGACCCCCCCTCAACCGGACCATCTCGCCCCCCTCAGTCAAGACTGGTTAAAAAAACAAACCTTCTGGTACTTTTTAATTAATAGCGTTTCGGCGTCAAGCCTTCCGCAGCGTGTTAAGAAAGTGGTCAGTGGTGTTGTGTGTACCGGGAGGGACTGATAGACATGACAAGGACTTCAGCTGCTGTCTGTGAAAAAGTTAAAATAAATGCAAAAATTAAGTGGCCACACCCCATACTTATGCACTCCTAGCGCCGACTCTAGTATATACTGTATGTAGGCTATATAGGCTACAGTGTGTATATACTGTATATATATACTGTATGTATACATACAGGTCCCTGAAGCCCAATGTATACTACACCAGAACAGGCAAACTTTGTTGGGCTCGGCTGGTCCAAGACTACAATACGATGTCATTATGAGCTTCGGGTGGGCGGTTTTTGATTGGTCAGGAGTTGGTCAGACGTTCAAGATGGGCGTGATATATTTTGTTCTGTTTCTGCATTCATCTGTTTCAGCTTCATTCTGTCAGTAGTGATGCGAGTGAAAAGCAGGAAGAGACCCAGTGGTTCCCAGGTTGGGCACCCCTGGGTTAGAGGCTCTATACTTCATGTAATTAAGTGTATGGGGCTGGATTGAGATCAAAGGCGCTATGTGAAAGAGCTTCGTTCACATTTGGCTGTGTGCATGAGTTACGGTGGCATAGTCTGTTTCTCACACAAACACACACACACACACACACACACACACACACACACACACACACACACACACACACACACACACACACAGTCTCTCTACCTACCAGGCATTCAACAAAATATAACGCATGATTTCTCCTCCATTACCACAAAATCCATTCTCTCTCACGCTCTCTCTCTCTCTCTCGCTTTCAGACACTGACACTCGCCCCCCTTCTCTTTCTGAACCCACTGCTGTAATTGCGTCTCTGAGCTCTCATTACTCCTAAATACGTCATTAGTTTTCCCGGGTAATACAACAGAACACAGTGACCGATTAATGGGAGCACCTTGCTCCACCAGCACCCCTCCCCTCATTCTTTATCTGTGCCACTGTGGGACGGAGATTTATGCGGTTCCATGCATAAGTGATGTTTTCCTTGTCCACGGAGCCCAGACTGTGGCCCCCCGGACCCACTCGGCTTCATGTTTAATGAAAATCCCTGGTGAAACACTGATAGGCTATCACTAGCGCTCACCTCAATGTGAACAGAAATGAAGCCCCCCTCTCTCCCCCTTACTGCTTTACTGGCTCTAACATGCCCTTGTTTTGAACATGCAACGACCACATGATTGTCGCTGGTTCAATTCTGGCTGCTGCAGGTCTGTGTTGCATGTCCTCCTCCCTCTCTGCCTTAATGCCTGATTCATACTTAGAGTGACACGTTGTGAGCTTGTAGATCGGCAAATTTTGGCACGCGACACCAGTGCGCAACTAAGTATAACTGAGGCTTAATTTTCCTGCCTCTAATGAAATGTTCTGCTTGGGAGACATTGGAGTTTTGTGCATGAAGGGAACTAATACAACAGTTACAATTCAATTTCAGAACAATTGCAAGATCAAAACGGGACGTCTGTGTCTTTTTTTGGCGCAGAGTCTCAAGGGTGATTTATACTTAGTTGCGTGTGGCTAGGTTTCCTTCAAATCAGGTAATGGATCATGAAGTGTCTTGATAGTAAGTTGCCAAGCTTATAAAATTCAAACAGAGGTACAATAGGGCTCTGGAATGTCGGTCCCTGAAATCGATGACATAGGACGGTGACTTTGCACTGGATAAGCAAAGTCTGGTTTTTACTTGAAATTACGGACATTATCCATTATCCTTAAACAGAAAGGACCATTCATTTGTACACTCTCTGAGTTAGCGTTTACATTAACAGTATTTATTTAATATTACAGTATTTATTCACTCTGATTGAAATCATTCTGATTCTTATTGAGAGTCCAACAAGCCAATTAAACAAATGATCACTGTTCCAGAGGCGTTGGAGTCTCCCAGAACGACAGGCAGCGCATCACATCGTTCTACCAGATCATGGGATGAAGACGAGTTGCATATTATTTATAATAGCAGATCTACAAGCTATATAACAAACAAGTGTGCACCCTTTGTAACTGCAGCTATAGCTTATTATTATTTTTTATTATTTTGTTTTCGCCAATATTTATTTTATTTTGACAAGCTGTCCGGAAGCTGTATTGTGACAGCTTTCGGCCGCCCTCCTTATATGGGCTATATATATTGGTTTTGCGATAAAGAAGGATAATAATGACAGAGAGAGAGTTTTGTGAGTTCTTTACCGACTGCTAGATTGCTAGTAAGAAAATATGTTATGGACTGACTTCCAAGTAGAGTAACTCAAAAAAAAATCTCAGTCAAGTAATCATATTACATGAGCTTTATTTTGAAATCTCACTGCCAGCCCCAGGAAGTAGGCCTAGCTACTTGTTGTTGCTGTTGTGGAAGATTATGTGGGTTACTGATTTGTACTTTGTCGCATGGCGAACATAGCAGATCTGCAAGCCCAGAATGCATCGCGGATGCAACGCTTTGTGGGTTTGTAGGTCTGCTGTGAGAGGAATCCGCAGCAGCAGCTAACGAGACAGTCAGGGCAGGAGAGAGATTAGAGTATTGTTTTTTTAATTATTTGCAAGGGATGGCTATGATGTAGCCTACAAAATAACGGTAACAGGTAGAGTAGGAAGAGTGGGCACCATGTGTGAAATTAACTATTTGGTCCAAAATGTTATATGTAAAAAATGATATATTTGGGAAACAGTCTTAAGTAATGTAAAGTACCTTACCGTTTTAAGTAGTCACATAATATTTATCTCCAGTATGATCGATCCTTTGAGCACTTTGCATTTCAGGTGCTACAAATAAAGTTTATTATTATTATTAAAAGACAAAATTCTACCCCAAATTACTGAGATGTCGATTCGCACTGGACTACTATTATCATAGGACCACGTGTTTGCTGAAATATGGTAGGTAATTTGGCCTGTAATTATTACTTTACAAATTAAAGACATGGTCGATTTGCACGGGATTCAAAAAACAGACGTCCTCCGAAATTATTACAAATCACCTGAGGTCCCTACATAATACTAGTCCCATGCAAATTAAAAGTTATAGACCTGGTGGGCCCTGGACCAGACATTGAGTAACAGTGGTATAGAGACCACCACTTTGATGAGGGTTTGCGTGTGCAGATGCACATGACTTTTGGTGTTTTTGCATTTATGAGTGTGTCCACATTCGTTTGGGTTTCACAGAGAACTCTGCTAATAAACATGGTACTTGTGCTAGACCTGTATGTATGTATGTATGTATGTATGTATGTGTGTGTGTGTGTACATTTGTGTTAATGTGTGTGTGGCTGACAGGGCATGGCGGCAGTGCAGAGTAGCACAGAGCTTTTGTAGAGCTCATGGTTCATGCAGCCTCCAGCACGTCTGCCTCATGTATTCACCGAAATGGACACAGAGACCATGTCACTGAATATCACATATCGCGTGTGTGTGTGTGTGTGCGCGCGCGTGTGTGTGTGTGTGTGTGTGTGTGTGTGTGTGTGTGTGTGTGTGTGTGTGTGTGTGTGTGTGTGTGTGTGTGTGTGTGTGTGTGTGTGTGTGTGTGTGTGTGTGTGTGTGTGTGTGTGTGTGTGTGTGTGTGAGTGATGGTGTGTGTATTCACGTCGGCTTGGATGTGTTTCTGTGCATGCACGTTTTTCCACACGTGTGTGTGTGTGTGTGTGTGTGTGTGTTCTACAGCTCTGTCTTACCTATGAATAATTATCCTTTTCCAAATGTCACCTTCCAACCTCGCTGGCCCCGGGCTGTGACTAGGTGATGAGATGCTTTGGATGGTTGGTTGGTGTGTATGTGCATGTGAGAGAGTGCAGTCTCTCTGTGTGTGTGTGTGTGTGTGTGTGTGTGTGTGTGTGTGTGTGTGTGTGTGTGTGTGTGTGTGTGTGTGTGTGTGTGTGTGTGTGTGTGTGTGTGTGTGTGTGTGTGTGTGTGTGTGTGTGTGTGTAAGCCTGGTCTCACGTGGTCAGACTCACCGTCCTATGTCATCAATTTCAGGGACCGACAAACCCCAAAATTACATTCCAGAGCCCTATTGTACCTCTGTTTGAATGTTATAAAAGCTTGGCAACTTACTATCAATTCACTTTATGATCCATTACCTGATTTGAAGGAAACCTAGCTTTCCGCAACAAAGTATAAATCACCCTTAAGACTCAGCTCGGTGAGTCAGTCAGCCAGGTACCCAGGCCGGCTATTATAGCCTGGCCCCCCAGGGTACGGCAAAGCATCTAAATTTGGACAAATAGATTTTGTGTGTGCGTGCGTGCATGTTTAGCGGAGTGTGGGTGACTGACTTCATTCCTGCACTCAACATATGATTTCCTTTCTATCTCTGGTTTCTTTAAACCTGTCACCCAGAGTGCTATTGTCATTCGTTCAGTTCATTCTGAGTTATGAAAATTGGAAATGCAGCACATTTCATACACAGGCTCGCTCACACACGCACGCACGCACGCACGCACGCACGCACGCACGCACGCACGCACGCACGCACGCACGCACGCTCATTGGCTTATCATTCTACACAAATCCACTGTGGTTTTGTAAATGTTTTAAAGGCTCAACCTAACTGTGAGCAGTCTAAATCTCACAAGAGCAAACAGAATCAAATCAGTATCAAACATCGGTCCCTCTCTCTCTATTCAGTATGTCCTTATTTTCTTTTGGCTTTTTACTTATTGTGCATTCAGGGTATGTGCATTCGGCCGTGTCGTGTTATGCGTTTATGTCAACATGCTCCTCCATGCATAATGGTTCATTTGATTAGGCTCTTCTGAATGCAGACATTCTTCTGAATGCTGAAACTTTCTTTTCTTATGTACATGTACACAAGAACTATAAAGAACCTTGTACTGTGAGAGTCAACCTGAGGAGCGCATGAAAACCCATGTTGTGTAATGGCCAGTGTTGTCAGATTTTGTGAGAGAAATAAGCAACCAGGTCTAGGTCTTTTATTGTTCCATATTGAAACAACACATTGAAAATAGACGATCTACAAGCTCAAATGCGTCTCGTCCGCAGCGTGTTGTGAGTTTGTAGATCGGATATTTTCCCCGTATTACATCAAAGTATAAATTTGGTGTTGAGAGTATGCGTGCCTGTGTACATGGCTTCGTTTTTGAGCCACGCACGGAGGAACACGGACCCCAGAGCAGACCTGCACCTACTTCATAACTTTGCGTGATGGCACATGCTTAAAAATAAATGATCTACAAGCTAACATCCTGTACCATCGCACAGTGTTAATGGCTTGTAAATCTGTTCTTTTTGCATTTGTGACAACCTCCTACTCTGCCGTTTAAAATGTGCTGCTCCACGGATCTGCAGCATGTCTGCTGGACACATCCACACACAGCGCCGGCTCATAGACTGATACAGGGAGAAGAGAGAGAGCGCTTTCATCTCGGTCAGAAACTAGTAATATGTCATAATATTGCAGTTTTGGCACAGTAATACGTTAGCTACTCGTTACTGGGTAAAGAAATAATATTACAGTAATATATCATTAAGTAACTCGTTACTGCCTAACACTGCATACTAGCATGTGAATCATGTCCAGGGGGGTTACTCATACAGTACATCCAAGCCCCCAGAACCCAGTGCTTGCGTTGAAGCGAAATGGACATGCTGGCCATTCGTAGGTACTGCACCTTAAACGGACGGGGCCACTGCAAATGTACGAGCGAAAACGGTTTCGACCAATGGGCTTGACTCACGAGCTTGCGCACGGGGCCGCGCACCTCTGTGACGTAAAACGCGTCACTTCTGTGACGCAGAACGTATCACAGTGGCCCCAAATAGGCTACGCCCATCACACTTTACAACCCGGAAGAAGGGGTGAATTCGCTTCATGCGCTGATTGAGCAACTCAATGCAAGTGGATGGGAGGCGATATCCGGTGCCCTCTCTATTATTTTTAACTCTATGAGTACATCAAGCTGCCTCATGTTACGGAAACAGGAGATAGACTCCTGACCTATGGGCCAAATTGATACACTGGTCTGGTCAGCTATCGGCACGCCCCTGTGGTAAAGGCCTGACAGTTGAGCTGCCAAGGCTCATCAACATCTGGATTTACTTGGTAATGAGTCCGCATTTATATCTCACATTCACACACATTTATTTATTTAGGAATGGGACACATAACACGATCAGTTATTTATTTAGGATTGGGACACATAACACGATCAGTTATTCATTTAGGAATGGGACACATAACACGATCAGTTATTTATTTAGGAATGGGACATATGACAGCGGGGGAGACCACTGTTATGTGTCCACTATTCAGAGATACAAGGAAGTTTGTTCAGAAGTTGTATTTTGTTGAGTTTGTTTGGGGTGGGTTTTGTTATCTTTCAGTTAATCCAGTTTTGATTGAGCAATCCCAGGTCCTTTGACATCTGTTTCTGGCTGAATGGACATTGATCAAACTAAAATAAAAATATGTTGACAATCTAGGCATCACATATTTGTTTCAGTCACAGTATTATTGTTCACTGACCTTTCAAAATGTTCACAGGGTCATACATAGCTAGTGTGGTTGCCCGAATAGGGCAACCGATTATGTGTTCAACACCAATCAGCCGCTTCTGTGCTTCCCTTTCCACAAGGATCCCGACACCATTTGCTGCCTAGGATGCATTCCATCACGCAGACCCAGTGTAGAGGTCATACCCCATGCCAGCTGTGTAGTTGTTGATCTTGTCTCTTCTTGTTCACCATTTGTAGTGTGTACCGATGGAACTAACTGTTCTAAAATCACTGTAAACCGTGGCCTCACGTGACTTATTGCTTTTATAAAACAGTTAATACATATACTTGGCAACATTTTATAAAAGACATGGCCACAAAAAATGCAATTATTTATTGATAACAAAATTATTCCGCCAAGTAATGTAGTTCTTCAGCGCCATTTACAGTAGCAGAATGGTTGCCAAGCAACACACATATGCAGCAGCAACACTTTTTGCACTGGTATAATAAAATTGATGTAAAGCCTGGTTTAGATTATTTTGGTGATTGTTTTCAAATCAATAGCTACTAGATCTTTCTCTGCACACCAGGTCTGAAAACACAGATGACACACATGAACGCTTGATATGTAGGCAGGCTAGTAGCCTACAGTATATAATCTGCTTTCGTCTTTGTTAAGGCAGCTCTCCACCGCACCGATATCGGCCGACTCGGCCGCGGAAGGCGCTGGAAAGCGTCTCCCGCCGACAATCTGTTGTAGATAGCGCCGTGCCGTCGCGCCGGGACTTTGAGATTAGATTCGGTCGTGTCCCGACCGGTAGAGCCGTCGATGGCCGTGGGGTGGTGAAGAGGGGGGAGAGTTGAGACAGGAGGCTACAGTGTTGCCAGATTCTGTGAGTGAAACAAGTGACCTGGGTTATGAAAACAAGCCCAAAAGAAGCGACCAGTTTCACCACTTGAATATGATCAAAAATAATCTTGTATGCTAGCCCAAATAAGCAACTACACTTCAGAAACAAGGCCAAACAAAAGCAACCCGCAACTATGAATATTGAAAAGCGACTTTACAGGAAAACAAGCCCAATGTCGCTTATAATAAGCAGACCTGGCAACACTGGCAGACCAGTGCTGCAGATTGCTGCTGCCTCGTGGTGTGGAGAGTCATGTCATCTGATTTCCTTAATGCATCATCCGCACAACAATGTGCCGTCGGCCGACGGTTTGTGCTGAACTGAATGCCAACTTTTGCCAACAGACTGCCAGTCTGTTGTAGTCTGAAGTAGTCTGAAGTAATGTTTGGTGTAGAGTCACCTTTACTGCAATGTTTACTGTTTTATGAGGCCATAGTCACTCACATGTTCTTCCATAACTTAATCTCCAAAACGCATTCTCCATGTCATTGATAGTTACTGTGCTTGTACGGTATTATATCGGTCGGTTCCAAAGTCAGAGGCTTTTACAGATTGTAGCAACTCACTCATTGCAATGAATTGATGAGTGATGTCATTTTGTGACATGTCGTAAAACTTTTCAACTGCAATATGAGTAGCCTACTGCAGGGGTCTTCAACAGGGGGTCCGGGACCCCTAGGGGGTACTCAGAGTTACTACAGGGGGTCTGCCAAATCTTTGTGTGATATGATTTTTTTTTTTTTACCTTAACCACTTGAACCCTAGCATCCCTTTTCTGAGGAGAACTTTAGCCAAAAAATAGCAGATCTTGTAGATCGGCTATTTTTTGGCAAAGAGGTGTTTGGTGTAGAGGGGAAAAAAAGAGTAAACAAAAAAAGTTGAATCTGAAACAACATTTTTATACAATATAGAGGGGGTCCCTGCTTCATCTCTCTCTCAGCAAGGGGGTCCTTGGCCTGAAAACGTTGAAGACCCCTGGCCTACTGTATATCATAAGATGACGGCTTGGCTCACCGTATCCCTCATTGCTGCTGCGATATTATGATCAATGCTGATCATTTATGCTCCCCGTTTCACGTTGGTTGCACGACTGTCTTGCACCCTTTATAAATTCATTCATTTTGCAAGGATTGCAAGAGATGTCTGTTTTGCCACCACAGCGCAGCTCAGGCCTTTGTGTGTTTCTGCGTGAGTGCGCGTGTGTTTGTGTTTATTGTGAGGAGCAGCGTAGGAGGGTAGTAGGCTACTAGGCAAGCTGTCGGAAAAACACACAGATGGTTATTTCAATGGTTGCAAATGTCCGTATTGTAATGTAATGTGCTTCATTTCCTGTCCGTAGCCTGAGGTCCTCTGATTCAGCTCTACTAGTTGTTCCTAAGTATAGGCTGGTGACAAAGGGTGACCGGGCCTTTTCCATCAGGGCCCCTAGACTCTGGAACAGCCTCCCATTGGACCTCAGGCTTGCTAGCTCCATAACCATTTTTAAATCTAATTTAAAAATTAATTTAGATAAAAATGCCATTTAGCCCCCTAACTACAGCAATTGGTGCATCTATCCTCATCAATGCTGTAAATTCGATGAGTGTTGCTGTTTTTTCATCCTATTTTTACAAATAGTTTATGATTTATTGTTTGATTTTATGTTGTAAAGCACTTAATAATAATAATAATAATACATTTTATTTATATGGCGCCTTTCAGGTCACCCAAGGTCGCCTAACAAAACAGAAAAGAAATACAAACAATAAAGCAAGTTTAAAATACACACAAAATACACATAAGGCCTGCAGCAGACTTTTACTCAAGGTGAGCATAGGCCTGTTTGAATAGGTGAGTTTTGAGGTGGGATTTGAAGGTGGGGAGTGAGTCCATGTTTCGAATGTCGGGGGGAAGGCTGTTCCAGAGGCCAGGGGCAGAGCGGCTGAAGGCTCTACCCCCCATGGTGGACAAACGAGCAGCTGGGGGAACAGTGAGGTTGGTGGAGGAGGCAGACCTGAGTGACCGGGTGAGAGTTTTGATATGGATGAGATCAGACAGGTATGGGGGGGAGAGTTTATGGATGGCATTGAAAGTGTTGAGGAGGATCTTGAAGTCTATGCGGTATTTAATCGGTAGCCAGTGGAGTTGGTGAAGAACGGGGGTGATGTGGGAGATGGCAGGGGTTTTGGTGATGATGCGGGCTGCAGCGTTCTGGACCAGTTGGATTTTATGGAGGAGTTTGTGGGGGAGACCGAAGAGAAGGGAGTTACAGTAATCGAGGCGGGAGGTGACCAGAGAATGGACTAGGATGGCAGTGTTGTTGGGGGTGAGTGAAGGGCGGAGGCGGTTGATGTTGCGGAGGTGGAAGTAGGCTGACCGGATGGTGTTATTGATGTGGGAATGAAATGATAGGGTGCTGTCGAGGACGACACCCAGACTCTTGACCTGGGGGGAAGGGGAAACCGAGGAGTTGTCTATGGTGAGTGTAAAACTGGGCTGCTTGGTGAGTGAGAGTTTGGTGCCAATTCGGTTTTATTGCCATTTAGTTTGAGGAGGGATGAAGTGAACCAGTCTTTAATTTCGTGAAGACAGGCACAGAGGGAGGGTGGTGGGAGGGTGGAGGTAGGTGTGGAGGAGACATAGAGCTGGGTGTCGTCCGCGTAACAGTGGAAATTGATGTTGTGTTTGCGGAATATTGAGCCAAGTGGGAGGAGGTATATTATGAATAATATGGGGCCAAGGACAGAGCCCTGGGGAACACCAGAGGAGAGGGGAGAGGAGTGGGATATGAAAGATTTTAGCTGAATGAACTGAATACGGTCGGAGAGATAGGAGTGGAACCAGTGTAGGGGTGTGTCGGATATGCCAATGGAGGCTAGACGGTCGAGGAGGATGGAGTGTGAGATGGTGTCAAAGGCTGCGGTCATGTCGAGAAGGATGAGAATGGATAACTGTCCAGAGTCGGCTGCTAACAGGAGGTCATTGGTGATTTTTATTAGGGCTGTTTCTGTACTGTGGTGGGGGCGGAAACCGGACTGAAACTGTTCATATAGGTTGTTGTTGGAGAGGTGGGCCTGTAACTGAGTTGCAACAACCTTTTCCAGGATTTTTGCTAAAAATGGTAAGTTGGAGATGGGGCGGAGATTACTGAAGTTGTTGGGGTCTAAACCAGGTTTCTTTAATAAGGGCGTAACAGAGGCAGTTTTCAGTGGAGAAGGGATGGAACCAGATGTGAGAGAGGCGTGAATAATGGCTGTTATCAGAGGGAGTAGAGAGGGAAGGGAGGCTATAACGAGGGGGGATGGCAGGGGGTCAAGTTGGCAGGTCGTAGGTTTGGAAGTCCGGATGAGTTTGGATAGGTCTGAGGGAGAGGGGAGTTGGAAACAGGAGAGAGGTGCAGAGACTGGGGGATTAGGAACAAAGGGAGGAGGACAACCGGACGTGAGGGGGGCTAGTTGATGGTGAATGGTGGATATTTTGGCGTTGAAGAATGACATTATGGAGTTGCAGTGGTCTATGGAGTAGAAGTGTGGGGGGAGGGAGTCAGGGGGGCGGAGGGAGTTGTTAACCACCGAAAACAGAGCCCGGGTGTTCCCGGCACCGGCAGTGATTTTGTCTGCAAAATATTGGGTTTTGGCTGAGGAGATGGCATTTTTATATTGGAGGATGTGGGCATGGTGCATTTGTTTGTGTACAGTGAGGCCGGTTTTGGTGTACAGTCGCTCAAGCTGACGGCCCTTGGCCTTCAGCTGCCGCAGGTGGGGGGAGAACCAGGGGGCAGAGTGGCGAAATGAGGTGTTCCGGGTTTTGAGGGGGGCAAGTGTATTTAGTAGGGATTGGAGGCCATCATTGTAAATATTGACTAACTGATCTGGGGTGCACGAGGGGGTGATGGTGGGGAGATTTTCAATGCCTGTTATGAGGTCGTCTGGGTTTATGTTTTTGATGTTACGGAGGGTTATGGTACGAGATTGTTTGGTTTTGGACAAGGTGAGACTGAGGTTAAATGAAATGAGTTTGTGGTCAGTGAAAGTGGAAGGGAGGTCGGAAGCAGAGAAATTGAGAGGAGTGATACCAGAGCAGCAGACTATGTCCAATGTATGACCTTTACAGTGTGTGGGGAAATTGATATATTGTTTGAGACCAAAACTGTCCAGGCATGAGATGAAGTCCTTAGTGAAAGCAAGATTGTTATTGTCCAAGTGAATATTTGCGTCGCCAAGCAAAATTATATTGGGTGAAAGTGTGCAGATATGAGTGAGAAATGTAGTGAAATCAGTAATAAAATCCTTGTTTGGTTTAGGAGGGCGGTAAATGTTGACTAGAATGGTAGGAGTGGGTCCATTCAATTGAAGAGCCACAGCCTCAAATGATTGTGACACTGTTGGCATGGTAACGTTAGACACTTTCCAAGTCTCGCGATGTAAAATCGCGAGACCGCCTCCTCTTCCGGATAGACGAGACTTGCTGGTGTAAACAAAGCCAGGTGGAATACATTCATTTAGTTGTGAATAATCATCCGGGGTTTGCCAGGTCTCACAGAGACAGAGACAGTCGAGTTTGTGATCGATGAGGAGGTCCTGGAGTAGTTGTCCTTTGTCGGTGAGGGAGCGGGTGTTGAGGAGTCCAAAGTTGACGTCGGAGTGTTGGTTGGAGAAGCTAACGTTAGCCGACCTAGCTAGGCTGGCTAGCGTTCTGTGATCCACCCTCCTGTTGATTTGTAACATTGTTTAAAAAGGTGCTATACATAAATCAAATCTATTGTTATTATCTATTTAATATCCAGCCACGGTGGCCGGCAATATTTTAATTTAACAGCCAATTAAGATTTTAATTGGCCAATTACCGGCATATACCGGCTAATGGAAACCCAGCATACAGCCTTCAATGATCAAAACACAATTTCTATGAGCGGTGCCTCTTAGAAGCGGTATTAAAAGATAAAACACCTTTGCTTAGAGCGTGTCCTCCCAGGACGAGTCTGGTCTGTGTCTGTCTACCCAGGTTGCTATCTCCAATCATATGAGTTTCACCGAGGCTCAGACAGGGCTTAGAGAGCAGAGATGAGAGAGGGCGTTCGATTGCACGAGGCAATATCAGATCTAAGCATTGTCCATTTGTGCCGTGGCGCTGCTGTGCATGCACGGCTATCTGGCAACACATAAGCCTGTGCGCGTGTTTTGGTACACACAGTCACAGGATGTACTGGATGAAGTGCACACATGGTATACACCCCTGCATGTATGCATGTGTGCATACACACGCAAACACGCACACACACCCCCTGTTGATCATGATCTGTATGGGTGGCATTTCAAAGAGAAAATCCATCTATTATTAAAGCTTTGATCATCATCACGTCTTCTGTCACTCACCCTTTTCCCCTCTGCCTCTCTCTCTCTCTCTCTCTCTCTCTCTCTCTCTCTCTCTCTCTCTCTCTCTCTCTCTCTCTCTGTCTGCCTTCTCGTTCTGCTCAACACTGCTTTGAAGTTGAGTAATTGTTGTTTGTCCCAAAGGTAAAATTGACCTTCTTAGAGGGATGGCGGATGAGGGATGAATGCAGAAACAGTCCAGGGGTAATTCTATAAACGGGTAACGTTATCTTGCACACCGGAAAATTGGTACAGGTTCATTTGAACACACTCAGGATTTTACTGTTTACTTGCTCATGGCTTTCTCTCTCTCTCTCTCTCTCCCTCTCTCTCTCTCTCTCTCTCTCCATCTCCATCTCCATCTCCATCTCCATCTCTATCTCGACCTCTCTCTCTCTAGATCTCTCACTCACTCACTCCTTTTGTCCTGACAGCCGGCACATTTACTGTAGGTTATCCCTGTGTGTGTGTGTGTGTGTGAGAGAGAGAGAGAGAGAGAGAGAGAGAGAGAGAGAGAGAGAGAGAGAGAGAGAGAGAGAGAGAGAGAGAGAGAGAGAGAGAGAGAGAGAGAGAGAGAGAGAGAGAGAGAGAGAGAGAGAGAGAGAGAGAGAGAGAGAGAGAGAGAGAGAGAGAGAGAGAGAGAGAGAGAGAGAGAGAGAGAGAGAGTGTTCATGTGTGTAGAGTGTGCCTGAGAAAAAGCTGCATGTTGGGGACAAACACACTGTGTGTGGCTGGAACTGGTCTGCAGACACTGCTCAGTGACTGCCCACTGTTCCGATGGGAGCTGTGGGATCCCCACAAGGGATCAATAACGAATCACTTAACCTCAAGTTGTGTGTGTGAGAGATACAGCGAGGGAGGAAGCGCCAATTGATTTATTTTCCCTTTTCAACATACTATGTGATGAATACAAGATTATTCAGAATATTACAAAAAGTTATTATTTGTAACAAGTTTATATATATATCATTTGCGTTTGTGTGTGTGTGTGTGTGTGTGTGTGTGTGTGTGTGTGTGTGTGTGTGTGTGTGTGTGTGTGTGTGTGTGTGTGTGTGTGTGTGTGTGTGTGTGTGTGTGTGTGTGTGTGTTTTTGTGTGTTTTAGGGGTGAATATGGCAAAAATATTAAGATTTCTTTCAGGCAGAATCACGATCCACAATCTTATCACGGTTTGTAAAGCCGTAGCCAGGCTTAGCTACCGTCACTCAGTCCAAAGCGGAAGAGCGCTTCACTTCTGACACCAATGTAAAGCTTGAATTGAATCCCGGATCTCCTGCTCAACATCCATGCTCACAACCTCCTGTCTAGCATCAGGGTCTTGAGCTCTACAGTGTTGTTAGCTCCGCATTGTCTACAGTGGTGCGCCTCTTTCCCCTCCTACCTATATATACATATTTGTCATGACTCAAAAACAAGAAAACCTCTTCAAAACACCAGTATTGATGAAGTTCTTTGTCGTTTTGAGTCGTGAGGCACTCACTATGGGAAACAGCGCCATCTGGCGATGCAACAGAGCTACACAATACGCTCCCGGGGCCCATTTCATTGGGCTAGAGGGTATGTCACGTAACCGGCTGTCCCTTCCCCTTTCCGGAAGGACATATAAGGGCTGGTCGTGACGTAGTACTTCCTCTTCAGTTCCTCTGTTCGCAGATGTTACAAGGCTACACGCTTGTTAAAAACTGAATTCTACATTTATTCGACAATTACTACACTTCAGGACCCAAAGTGAGAAACCAGCTTTAGCCCTAAAAGCGGAGACTAGGATAAGTCACCCACGGGTTTTCTCGCTCGACTAAACTCCAGGAAACTAACTTTATCCTACCTCGTGGTGAGCCGGTGTTAGCCCTTAGCTGCCTCTGAGCCTAGCCGCTAGCTGTTACTAGCTTCGGCTACCTCCACAGCGCTAACCCCCTTTCCCGCTGAGAAACTAACTTTATTCTACCTCGTGGTGAGCCGGTGTTAGCCCTTAGCTGCCTCTGAGCCTAGTCGCTAGCTGTTACTAGCTTCGGCTACCTCCGCAGCGCTAACCCCCTTTCCCGCTGAGCTAACTCCCCGAACAGAGCTGTTAGCCTAGCTTTTTGTGAGCCGACGTTAGCTTAAAGCTGTTCTTAGCCTAGCCGCTAACTTACTAGCTTAGCTGTTTGGCTACTTCCACAGCGCTAACCCCCTATCCGTTGAGCTAACTCCCCGAATAGAGCTGTTAGCCTAGCTTTTTGTCGCTCTTTTCCACGATACTCGAACTGTGTTGCTTGTCTCGTCCGGCTCCCGGTGAGGCTGCTTCGTCACAGATACGGCCTGTGCCGGTAGTTTTAGTGGACACCAGCGGCTCTCGCTCTGTCCCCCCGAAACTAGCGGAGACTAGGATAAGTCACCCACGGGTTTTCTCGCTCGACTAAACTCCAGGAAACTAACTTTATTCTACCTCGTGATGAGCCGGTGTTAGCCCTTAGCTGCCTCTGAGCCTAGCCGCTAGCTGTTACTAGCTTCGGCTACCTCCACAGCGCTAACCCCCTTTCCCGCTGAGCTAACTCCCCGAACAGAGCTGTTAGCCTAGCTTTTTGTGAGCCGACGTTAGCTTAAAGCTGTTCTTAGCCTAGCCGCTAACTTACTAGCTTAGCTGTTTGGTTACTTCCACAGCGCTAACCCCCTATCCGTTGAGCTAACTCCCCGAATAGAGCTGTTAGCCTAGCTTTTTGTCGCTCTTTTCCACGATACTCGAACTGTGTTGCTTGTCTCGTCCGGCTCCCGGTGAGGCTGCTTCGTCACAGATACGGCCTGTGCCGGTAGTTTTAGTGGACACCAGCGGCTCTCGCTCTGTCCCCCCGAAACCCTCCCGCGATACTCGAACTGTGTTGCTTGTCTCGCCCGGCTCTCGGTGAGGCTGCTTCGTCACAGATACGGCCTGGCTTTAACCAGCTTAACTGTTTCGGCTACAGCCGCAGCTGCTTCTTTCACCACGCGATGGCTCGCTACGGTCAGGCCAGGGCCTGTACGGGGAACGCCGAAGGTGCTAGCGGTGCTCGCCCAGCACCACCGCGACACTCCCGCCTCCCTACCCCAACTCCAGCTGCCACGAGCGGTGGCCCGCGGTAAGCTAGCCCGACCCCCTTCGTGAGCGGAGTACGCGACGTTGACCGCCCTGTTCCTCCCAGTGTCTACAGAGCAGAAGCAGGGTAGTTTTTTGCACATTCTGTGAGGTCAGTACAAAATATAATGCCTGTTTTTTGTGCCAATAAAATTTGTTACAAAGAACCAAACCTTTGCATTATTCAAACCATGTCGACATGAGTCCACAATGCTAGGAAAATGGTCGGTGCTCGTCCTCCTACACTGTCGGATACAACATGTTATGCATATCAACGTCAGTATATTGTGGTACTTAATGCTTATCACTGTGCCAATATGTCTGTCACACTTGTCACATATTGCATTTCCAAATACGGCTGGGATACGATATAATGCCTTAATGTCAATATATTGTTTTTATTGCCTGTTTTTGTGCTATTATGGTTGTTCTTTCACCACACCCTGCATGGTTCAGACACTATCTGAAATAAACCCATAGTGATTGGACGGAACCGGTTTCTCGGCCTTCCAAACACTGACGGGATACGAAGTATAATGCGTTTATCCATTATTTTTATATAATGTTCGCCATTATGCCAATGTGTTTGCTACACTGAATTGACTAACTCTGAACTAAGCCCTTAATGATTGGACGGAACCGGTTTGTCGGCCTTCCAAACACTGACGGGATACGAAGTATAATGCGTTTCTCCATTATTTTTATATAATGTTCGCCATTATGCCAATGTGTTTGCTACACTGAATTGAATAACTCCAGTGCAGATGGGAAAACCAGTCTCCAGCCTCCACAGCCAAACAGAGGAGCATGTCGCACTTACTGTAAGATCTGTGAAGAAATACCCTGTGATTGTGGTTTTACATGCGTTGAAAAGTACAAAACCTTGTCTTTTTCCAACTCCGCCTGTGTGCCAGGGAGAACGAGGACCGTTCTCGATGGTCTGCCTTTGGGCCCACAGTATCCGAAAAAACCCTCGTTGGTTTTTCAGATACGTGTGGGACAAGCAATCTGACCCCCCCCATGAGCCCACAGTATTTGGTAAAGCCGGTTCTCGTTTTTCCAAATACGTGTGGGACAGAAACACTGCATGTACTGACTCCATTGAAGGTAACAATAAAACCAGTTGTAAAATCAATTGTAAGAACGGTACCACCCCTGTCCGCCAGAGGGCGCCTTTGCACCTTGGCACAGGCGTCACGCCCGTTTTTACAACCGATTCCACCATCTTGGAGAGGGCGCCAAAACGCTTCTGCATCACAGGGCCCTCTCAAGATGGCCGAACGGAAGGTAAACAAGTTACATACTTCCGTGTCCGACCGGAGACGGACGTCGAGCGTCCCCCACCGGATGTTGACGTCGGGGAGGTACCGCGTACTGTCTCACGTGACCTCCCCGAATCCAACTGTTTCCTTTTCCGACCGGAGACGGACAAGGGGCTTCTCCGACCGGATACCAATGTTGGGGAGGCACCGCGTGCGGGGTCACGTGACTTTCCCAAATCCTTCTGTCAATCAGGTAACACCCGTACTGCCTCTATCGAGCGTCACACGTTTGGCAACGCCAGAGCGTGCGAGCGCGTCACTGGTCTCCATGACAACGGGCAGACAGCCGGTGGAGCGAGCAGTTTCTTTAACTCGCCTCAACCCACTAGCTCGCTGTCTAGCGAAATGGAAAGCTTGCGACCCGTCTCATTGGGTGCTGCGCACCATACAGAAGGGTTACAAGTTACAGTTTTGCATGAAACCCCCGATGTCAGACAAAGTGATTTTCTCCAGCGCGACGGGCGCAGCGGCAGTTACGTTACGAGAGGAGGTTCTCTCTCTCCTAAACAATGGCGCAATAGGAGAGTTCTCCCCAGATCGGAAACGCCTGGGTTTTTACTCAAAGTTTTTTCCTGGTTCAGAAAAAGGGGGGGGATGTACGTCCCATACTGGACCTGAGAGGTCTCAATAAATTTCTAACGAAATTCAATTTTCGCATGCTGACGAACGCAGCGTTACTACGCACGGTGCGTCAGGGCGACGGATGGACCAGCATAGACTTAAAGGATGCGTGTTTCCACGTTCCCGTCTACCCGGTGCACAGGAAATTTCTGCTGTTGTTTTCACCTAGCGGCTACCTAGCCTCGCTTACGACAACACTGTGTTGCTTAATGCAGCAGGTACGTCAGTGTTACACTGGTTTTCTGTACTGGTCAGGCTCAGTACAGCAGTAACACACTGTGGTTGTACCGGTCAGCTCCCCTGGACAACAACGTGATTTTCCACGTACCTTTACATGCCTCCTATGTCAGACACAGGATGTTCCTCTCATGCGGAGAGGTAATGCAGCCTTGTCTCTGAGAGAGAGGGACTCTCTCTACTGAGCAAGGGCATCTTCAGAAAACCGTCTACGAATTGGAACCTAGAGGTTACTTAGGTAACCCCGTTTTTTTTCCCAGTTTTTGGTACAACTGGTTTTCGTGTGTTTTCTGGCCAAAGAAGGAGGGGGGAGGCTATGTGACCCTTTCTGGATGAAGGGGTCTCATCAAGTCTCTTACGAAATTCAGGTTTCGTATGCTGATGACCGTGGCGCTCCTGCGCACGTTCGGTCAGGGGGACAGGTGGACCAACGTAGCCCTGAAGCGCGATTACTGTCGGTTTTTCACTGTCGGTTTCTAGAAGGAGCGTTTTGGTTCCGTCCCAGCAGTCCTCCCTTATAGGGTTCTCACTGGACTCGACCACGCTCGCAGCACGTCTGTCTCAGGAGTGGTTAGACGGCTTCCTGTCCTGTGTGAGGCCTTTCCACGTAGGAAAGACAGTGACTTACAGGCTGTGCGTGCAGGTGGCGGGTCTCATGACTTCAGCCATACACCTGACCTGCCTAAGTAGGCTATTTTGGGACCTTTCAGAGGTGGATGCGGGCTCTCAGGATCCCACCTACCGTGGACCCTCGACAAGGTCTGGTGTCTCCACTTGCGTGGATTCACTTAGGCTGTGCTCATGCGCACCCTCTCTGTCAGAAGGCGTCAGGGGAGGCGCTGTGATCTCACGGACGGCTGTCACGACGGACGCCAGCCTGATTTGGACCAGGTTCGATCGACCACAGGTCGATTTGTTTGCCTCAACAGAGAACGCGAAGTGCTCTCGCTTTTTCTCGGTGAAGGCAGCGGACTTTTCGTTGGGACTGGACGCGTTGGCTCACAGCTGGCCGAGGGAACTGCTTTATGTATTCCTGCCGCTGGAGTTGTTCCGCCCGACGTTGGAAAAGGTCAGGCCCCAGGGCCTGACTGTACTGCCAGTTACTCCAGGTTGGGGCGTGTGGGGATCGGAGATAACTTCTCTACTCCACGCCGAACCCGGGTCCCTTCCTCCGATCGCGGACCTGCTGACGCAGGTGGGGACCGAGATCAACCACCCCAGCCCCTGGGACCTAGATCTGTGGCTCTGGCCTGTGTGAGGGCCAACCTAGATTCGTGTGGTCTGCCCCCTGACGTGGTGGTTACCATCCAGAGGGCGAGGGCCGTTTTCTACTAGGGCTGCCTATGACGTCAAATGGAATATTTTCGTGTCATGGTGCCAGGGGCAGTCACCAGTGGTGGTGGCTTTTCGGGCCCCGGTACGCGGCTTCCTTTTTCTCTTGCAGAGCAAGCTGAATCAGGGTTTGACCTTCTCGACGGTCATGGTGTACTTGGATGCCATCTCCGTCTGCCACGAAGGTTTTCGAAGGCGGGACGGTTGGCGATCGTCACCTGGTACGGCGGTTCTTGGGCGGGGCCAGACGGACCAGGCCGGGTAACAGGCCTCTGTTTCCGGCTTGGAATCTGGCGGTGGTGCTGAATGCACTCTGCCTTCCCCCCGTTTGAACGTCTCGAGACTGGGAGCCTCAAGGTGTTGAGTCTGAAAACAGTCTTTTTGGTGACCCTGGCTATGGCCAAGAGGGTCGGTGACCTGCATGCACTCCCGGTGAGTTCGGAGTGCTTGAGGTGCTCTGGGGATAGCAGACGGGTTCTGCTGACGCCAAACTTGGCGTTCGTTACCAAGACCGGGGGGGTTGCACCGGCTCCGGTCGGATTGGTTGCGTTTCATCCACCTCCTTTCGCTTCGGCGGTGGATGAGTGGTCACTTTGTTTCTGTCCAGTGAGGGCTTTGAGGCTCTACTGTCAGGTGACGGCGCCTGGTAGGTCGTAAACACGATTGTTTGTCACCTACGGCTGGGGTGACCAGCGGAAAGCGATGGCCAAGTCAACGCTTTCCAGGTGGATAGTTGAGGCCGTAAGGCTCGCCTATACTAGTAGTGGGGCCCCAGTACCTGTTGGATTGGGGGCGCACTCGACTAGGGGATTGGCTGCTTCCTGGGCCCTCTCTAGAGAGGTTTTCGGTCCAGGAGATTTGCAGGGCTGCTGACTGGTCGTCTCCTTCGACCTTTGCAGCTTTCTACAGCCTGGACATGGCGGCTTCCTCGGTGACGCACGCAGTCCTTGGCGTGGCAGCCTCATCTACTTGAGGTGCCTTTCTCCCCCTGATGTGATCCCGTGGGGCTAACAATCTGTTGGGTCCTAGGGAGCAGGGGGGCCCTGTTCCCTTACTAGGAGGTTAGTAGGTGACGAGCCTTGTCTTCTATTAGCTGAATGGGGAAGACTTCGGTCTGTCGGGGTTTTCGTTTATCTCATCCCTTGTGCCGTGTCCAGGCCCGGTGGGCCTGGGCGTCCCTGAAGCGGGGGCCCGCCGTGTGCGGGTCCCTGAGCCAGTAGGGGACGTGCGTTTTTTTCTGGGGATACAATGTTTTTAACGCTTCCGGGGGGTTTATAGATCCCATAGTGAGTGCCTCACGACTCAAAACGACAAAGAACTAGAGGTTACGTAGGTAACCCCGGTTCTTTTAGTTTAGGAGTGAGGCACTCACCAAACACCCCTTTGTTTCGCCACTGCGAACAGAGGACCTGTGGTAAGAGGAAGTACTACGTCACGACCAGCCCTTATATGTCCTTCCGGAAAGGGGAAGGGACAGCCGGTTACGTGACATACCCTCTAGCCCAATGAAATGGGCCCCGGGAGCGTATTGTGTAGCTCTGTTGCATCGCCAGATGGCGCTGTTTCCCATAGTGAGTGCCTCACTCCTAAACTAAAAGAACCGGGGTTACCTACGTAACCTCTAGTTCTGCTGACCACACACTCATAGCCACGATGCAGGATAATTTAGTCAATAAATACCAACTTTTCAACCTGGAAAGGTCTTCTTCAGGGATGTCTCAAGTTTTTGAGACAGCCCTGAATAATGTGAATGAGAAATGAAAGTCATTTCCTTCCAAAAAGAGGGAGGTAGAGAGGCCAAGTAAGTGAAAAGTGGTGTGAATAAGGGACGAGTAGAGAATGGAAAATGATCAGTGAATGTGTTTTTTGTACTCAAAGAGAGCAAGAGAGAAGTATGTGGTTAAGGAAGCGCCCTTATGGTTGTGCTTGTGTTTGTGCATGTTTACACATTGGTCTGACACGAGGCCAGTGACCCTGAGCTCAGTCACACTGTCACTGAGTTTGCTGGGAGACAAAAATACAGAAAGAAATATACTCTATGCATGATGACTCTGGTCCAGAGTTTCCACAAGTTGGCACGCCTGTTTCCCATAGCTTTGTTTGATTGGCTCGGCAGAAAGTTTGAACTGGAAACACAGGACACCGGATTAAAGACCCTGTAAAGACAATTCAACAATTTGTTTCTAAACACATTAGACTTGTAATTACTTATTTTTATAACAAAATAAAGCAAACAATAGAAACAAAATATACATTTCCCACAATCCCATCCCACAGCCCTCCCATCCCATACACTTAGATTTGGGTACATTTTAACGTTCTCAGAGCTAAATTAACGCTGAGGATTATACTGTATGTGTGTTCCTCGCTGTTATAATCCATTAATTATTCCGACCGGAACTGCACTAATTACCCAGCTTTGTCATCCCACTTCCTGTGTGTGTGTGTGTGTGTGTGTGTGTGTGTGTGTGTGTGTGTGTGTGTGTGTGTGTGTGTGTGTGTGTGTGTGTGTGTGTGTGTGTGTGTGTGTTGCAGTGTCATTTACTATTCCTCCTGACAAATTAAGTGTTTATCGATTTTGACGTTGTCACTCGACAAAAATAAGCCATTTTCAACTGGAAACAGTGACAATGTGACTGAGGTAACCAATGACTAGCTGTCAGTGCGGTTGTAGTACACTGCCAATATCAACTGAATCAACCCTCAAATTAGTATGACTGCCTTAAACGTACAGGTACTATAGTCACTTAAGTTGTTGAATACAGTTGTCTCTGTGTCGTCGGTTGTTCTGGTGTAGTAGTAGTACGCATTGGGCTTCATAGTGCCACCATGGCAGGAGGCTAATTTGAAATATTTGGGGTGATGTTTCTTCCTTGGCCGACTGAGAGAGGTCGTTTAAAGTTTCACGCCAATCGGTCCAGTTGTGCCTGAGAGTATTTTGCTCACACTTGGGCTGCACGATATGGACAAAATGTCATATCTCGGTATTTATGCCAAATATTTATTTCGATACGTTATACGATATTACCGTTAACATTTCATTTTCATTCATCGTTGCAGCATCGAAAACTAAGCATAATACAAAAAACTGCATGATAACAAGTCAATATCACTCTTAATTTTAAGTGTGGGTTCCCACACTTGTTTTTTGATATTCCAAGTGTAGCAACAATGAAGACTAAGAATTCTTTAAAAAAAATGAATAGCTACAATAGCTACTGAATAGCTACAAGTCAGTATCACTCTTAAGTATCCTATTATTGGGTTCACACACTTGTTATTTGATATTCTAAGTGAAGCAGCCAATGAAAACTAAGCATTTTTTCAAAAAATTATACTTATTTTTAATTTCTGGCCGAAAGTAAAATGCTTACGTCCCTAGGACGCACGCTCTTATTTTGAAGGACGACCGTCCTGAAGTTAAGTGTTTCCTCTCGTTTGACTTGACACAGCGCTGTTGGCGCTGGCTTGACGAACATGCCAAGTCATGTGAAATGTCAAACATGTGTCAAAATTCAAACATGCTAAGGTCAAGTCACGGCAAATCACTGAGTTCAATAAAACGAACGTCAATCCGACGAATGGACATAATCAGTCAAGCTTTTCATACAGAAGGCTTTAGGCAGCTTGCTACATTAAGGACATTTCAAATGACGCCTAGTAATTCATTTTCAATGAAAGGCGAGTGCAGGTCTACCTCTATGAAGCAGGTAGGAGCAGTCTGACACACACACACACACACACGTATGCTCGTCACACAAACACTCACACACACAGCACACACACCCGTCCTGTGGCAGAGTTAATAGAGTATATAAACTGAAATAGAGAAATTAAAAAGATTAAAAAGATTAAAATAAATAGAGAATATAAACTGGCTTTCAACAAGTTGACAACAACGTGACATGCAGAGAAACAGGAAAACAGGAGTGTACCTGTTTGTATTATTATTACATTTTTTGGTCAGTTCCCGCAACCACCCCCCACCTGCATCCCCACTCCCACACACACACACACACACATGAACAGGGGAAAAAAACACAATCTCCGCCTCCCAGTCGTTCGGGGAGTAATTTAAGCTATCTTTGCGGATTATACTTAGACCGTGTTGGTGATGATAAGATGTGTTGTTGGTTTCCAGGCTGAGGAACCTGTATGTTGGAGACAATTTGACATCATCACAATCTTCCTCATCATCATCATGACACTGTTGTCAACAGGATCCACACTTCATTACACCCACATAGATAGATGCGAGTGTGTGCGTGTGTGCGTGCGTGCGTGCGTGCGTGCGTACGTACGTGTGTGTGTGATATATAGTGGTGTCCCACAGGTCAGTGGCTTGTTAATTAAGGGCCGGGCACCAAGCTAGGACTCATTGATTTATCTGGGAGCCTGTCAAATAAACAAATGCACACTGACATACGCACACACCTTTAGGCCCGCACGCGTACACGCACGCACGCACACACACACACACACACACACACACACACACACACACACACACACACACACACACACACACACACACACACACACACACACACACACACACACACACACACACACACACACACACTTTGCTTGATGTCTTCATCAATCATCAGCCATTCTGTGACAGACCTCCCTCTGAGATCAGCTGCTGTGTGTGTGTGTGTGTGTGTGTGTGTGTGTGTGTGTGTGTGTGTGTGTGTGTGTGTGTGTGTGTGTGTGTGTGTGTGTGTGTGTGTGTGTGTGTGTGCGTGCGTGCGTGCGTGCGTGCGTGCGTGCGTGCGTGCGTGCGTGCGTGCGTGCGTGCGTGCGCTATCCCATCAATCAATTAATTCAAATTGAGTGTCACCAAGACAAATGGCAGCCAATGAGGACCTCAGTGGGCACCACCACACATTGCTTTCTGTTAATCATTCAATCAGCCTGGTCAGTAACAGCACAACAAACACAACTCTGTCTGTCTGTCTGTTTCTCGCTCTCTTTCACTTTTGAAGCCTTTTTTTGTTTGCTCTTTCGGTACGGCACTGAAAAAAAGAGGTTGTCAATACACAATATGTGTCTATGTGTCTTATGGTCTATCAGCACAACCCTAATATTAGGCCACTGTATATGTATTTATGAGTGAATGTCTGTGTGTGTATGAGTGAATGTCTGTGTGTGACTGTGTGAATGTCTGTGTGTGACTGTGTGTCTGTGAATGCATGTGTGACATTTGCAGATATAAATAGTCCCTAGGGATGTCACCTCCTCCATTGTGGAGACAAAAAGCTTGCCTGGCCAGCATTAGAGGGAAATTATTCTTCCATTAGCACCTTGGCAACACTCACAACACTGATGCATTAAGTCGGACTAATTAAACTTGTGTGTGCGCGCACGTGTGCTTGCGCCTGTGCAATGCGTTTTTAATGCTAAAACACATTGCATTGTCATGTAAATTCAATGTAATTGATGATCAACATGGTCCATTTCCAACACGGTCATTGATCCTTCTGAAATGGATATACAGATTTAGCATCTGTAGATCAATTTAGCGACTGTGTCCACTAATTGCACATGAATTGGTAAGCTATGAAACAGTTGTGAAGATGTGCATGTGTTGCTATGGAGACAACCATTTACACTCCAATACTTATCACATATGTACTATTATCTGCTGTGAAGACAAAACCTGTGCCATACACAGAACTGCCAGTATGAGGCACCTAACCTTCTTAATGAGCCTAATCGCAGACCTATTACATTCTGTACTGTGCCCATTCAGAAAATTGTTGGCTGAATACAAATAGAACACAGTCAGAGTAATCTCCCGGAGAGAAAAGATTTCAAATCTCTCCGACGATAGCCCCGCTGGACTAAATTGGTGCACCAGTCATATTGGAGCAGGACATTGACATCCCTGTAATTGGAGTGTCTGTGAAGTGGGCTATGAGCAGTGGTTTCCAAATGGTGTGCCATGAGACAAGTCCAGGTGTGCCTGTGGGATTTTGTGATAGCCACACATTATTATCGCAACACTACAACACAATACAACTATATGTACTGAGGAAGAACTTATATGGCAGCTTATATCTAACTTTTATATTTTACCATCACTTATAATACTACTACAATACATTATGATATTTGACAGCTTGTGAGAGCCTAGATGTCTCCACTAGGCCTAATAGCTATTGTTACAGCCTATCTTGTTATGGTTCAGTTTGTCCTTCCACCACCTAGAATATTGTCTCGACTCCTATGTGCCTTATCGTTTGCTGATTGATCCAGAATTCCACTACAGTACTTTAGTCCTAAAAGGGCTGAACACACAGAAAAAACACACATACTGTAAATGCGGCCACATGCACACGGCTTCATTGGAATGCTTATCCTGGAATTCAACTGGCATGTCTTTCTTACAATTGGAACTGTTATATAAGGTCTGCTTTAGAACTGTATACATTTGCCATGTCGTGGAGGTGCTTTGATATTGTCAAATATTTCACTTTTACTTTTACTTTTACTGTGGCACAATGCCTTAGAGAGTTCCTAAGCAATGTACAGTAAGAAAACAGAGGCTCTAGTTTTTGAGGGAAAATGTAATTATTTGTCTGGTTAGTATGACACAGTAGTTAACTCATTCAGTGCCACATGACGTCTAAGACGTCCGTTTTTATTGCCATTGCTAAGCCCTGAGCGTCACGTGACGTCTAAGACGTCATACAAAATAAATAATAATAATAATAATAATTTGAACAAAAAATGTTCTGAACCCAAGATATCATGATTTGAAAATTTGCTGCTCCATTCACTTCTTGTTTAACTTCTTACTGAAAAAGGCTGTATCTCGGCTCCTGAGCACTTTTTTTACAATGAGTTTTTGGCTCTGGCACTGGGACAACACAGCCAGAAATAAGTCTGCCACTGAATGAGTTAATTCAAAGCCAGGGCCTCTTGAGTGGTTATGAGGATGAGGGGTAGATCTTCCCTCAGTGAGGATACCAAATACATGTCAGCATTCAGTCGCATCGGAAGAAAAGGCCAACACTGACAGCCTGCCTGTATTTGACACTACTGGTGGTGTCGTCCTCTAATGTGTCTGTACCGTTTACTGGGAGAAAGAATCTCAGACAATGTGCTAGTGAGACAACCTACTTTCCACTGGTCATTTACATATGCAAATGAAACCCGTTAATAAAGTGAAAATGACAGGATGAGGGAAGCAGACGGATGTAAAAGCATTTGTTATTTCTGGTGGTGTTTTGGTTTTATAACCCACTGCACACTCAGTTTGATTAGCTGTCCTGGAAAAGTAGGGGCATGTTAAAGGGAATGGGATGTTGGCTCAGAATCCAATAGCTGCTGTAGTTTGTGATGTTGCATGCTGGGAGGAGTTATTTCTCCTCAGTGTTTCTATGGCTTCCTTGTCTAAACCCCTGTGGATACGTTTCCAAGAGTTGTATGGGAGAAGATTGCATTATTTATGTTGCCGGACTTAATTTTGCGGCTCTTTGTGTAGCTATACAATATAGCTGGTGATAGTGGGAGGTGTGTGTCTGTGTGTCATGCATTGTACTGTATATATTCAAAAATAATTATGTGCACATACACAGGCAGGGGGAGACTTCAGGGTACAGATGAATGCAGAGGAATTAAACAGCAAGAAAGTGCGCAAGCTACAACAATACAAGCGTTATGGTTGGTAGGAGGCCCTTCAAATAGAAGAAACACATGCACACGTCTCTATACACATTCACACACTGGCATGCACAGTCATTTTATTTGTGGGTGTGTTCTAGCACACTCAAGGGCACCTCACTAAGCACTACAAAATAAAAGAAAAAAGAAAACCAAGCAAGATACAAGAGAATACAAGAGCAGTATAAAGATAAAAACACCAACATAAATAAATGACATCAAGGTAGGACTGATGCATGTAGACCAGGGAGATACTGTAGATGCAAAGGGACATTACAAAGGACATAGGGGAAACGCAAAGTACAATGAACATGATTGTGAATATACCAGTTTGAACAGGCTAGTTGTGGCTAGTCTGACTGTAGAGGCATGGTCAAGAGTAGTGGTTCTAAATCTTTTTCGTGCTGCGGACCCCCAAATTGATATATATTTGGCCGCGGACCCCCATCTGAAAATATTTAGTGCCAGGGACGATTTGGGGTTAAAGATTATAAATTATTTCGATTAGCCAACGTATAAATGGATAAAGTGTTTAAGATGATTGTAATGCTATACTGTAGGTTAACTACTTTTGCTGGGGACCCCTGGAACCCCCCCAAGGACCCCTAGGGGTCCCTGGACCCCACTTTGAGAACTAATGGTCAAGAGTAACGGCGCAGGGTGTACTCCTGGAGGAGAGATACATTTATGTATATACATATTTAGTTACAGTATAGGCAGGTGTTATACCCTGCAAATAGCCGATCTACATGCTCACCAGAGGGGGCTCCGCTTATTGGTGCAATGTTTTGTGAGCTTGTAGCTCAACTATTTGTGGTGCACTAATGCGCACAATCACAAATAAAGCAGGCACAAGTGGGGGCTAGGTGGGAGTGAGGGCAGTGTTGGGTCTAGTGGGGAGGTATAGCTGTTTGTCATCGGCGTAGCAATGACAGTGGACATCATGGTGACAGAGCATCTTGCCCATGGGAAGGAGGTAGGTGTAGCATCAGTGATCCCAGTGCCAGCCAGGTGTTCTAGAGAAGTTGTGGGTGTGGTCAAGGACAATGAGACTGGTAAGCAGACTGGTGTCAAATGCAAGGAGGAGGCCATTGTTTTTAACAAGGCTGTTTCAGCACTGTGTTTACGGTGGAATCCACAATGAAGGGTTCGTGGAGGTTATTTGAGCCAAGGTGGACCTGAAATTGAGTGACTACCACCCTCTCATATGAAGAGTTTTGAAGATGAAGGGAAGGTTGGGAATGGGCCTATATTGGTTCAGGTCATCTGGGTTTTTAATTTGAGAGTGAGTTGTTCAGTTCCAGAAGAGCGTTATTTAAAAAAATGTATCATTGGGAGATTGACTGAAGACAAGGCTAGTGGGGACGGGATTGAGTTGATAGGTGGTGGATTTGGCTTTGAGAATAAGTACAGTTCTGTATGCAAACACATTTTGTTACCCAGTGTGCCATATTAACATATCCCACTAAAGGAATATGGAACACTTGTCCATTGCAAGACACATCACACCTACTGTTCACTTTCAGTGCAGGCAATTTTCAGCCTAACCTGTATCTTTAGAGGTGGGAATACAGATGTATAAACAGATGCCTAACAATGATCCCCGGCCCTGCTTTCCTATGCGGATTGTATTCAATCACTTTACGTTGCAAAAACAAGTCAGTCAGTCAATTGCAGAATGACTGCGGGAGAGGTATAGCACATTCTTAATGTATGACAATATCTGTTCACAGAGATGTGTTTATCCAAAGACAGACCACAAAGCCAAGCAGCATTCCTGAGATAGCTGCATTTCCCTGTTGATGTGCAGCAGGTAAAATGGAGATTCTGTGATCGTGTGCTGCTGTGGTGTCCAACTGTCTCCACAGCTTTGCAAACTTGGTTATCCACAGTGTTGAACTTTTAAGCCTGAGCATTTTAATACGTCAAACAGACATGCCTAAAACAGTTTCACTTGCACCTTGCTGTCTCACTTTGTGTGTTTATATTATGTGTCTAGTTGTATCCATGAAACACATTCGTTTCACAACACATTTCTCAGCCTTCTGTGTAGTCTGTGAAGCCTTCTTCAGCCTGGACGGATTTTATCCCATCAAAGCAGCTGACAAACCGTTCCAAAAACCTTTTGCAGCTTAGCCACCTTGACAGGTATACAGGTACATGATAGGGATATCGTTGTACACACAACCCATTTCGTAAAGCAGGGACTGTGTGTCAAAGATAATTGTGCACCTATTAAATTAATAACCTGTACCACTGTAGCCAAAACCCTATTAAGATCTGATTTTGACATCTTTGCGGCTTTGAGGTTTCTTGGTGTACTGTATAATGTGCCGTAGTGTATCCCCACTCTGGCTATGTGGTCTATTATCACCACAACATTCATTGTTCCTCAAAATGCTCCATAAACACTGAGGCTTTTTCCTCACTTGTTGTTTTGCCATGCACGTTCCTCTGACTGCCAATCATAATTTACATGAACGCTGTCATCAATAGCAACACTACAACATCTTTCAACTCTGTAGTTTTCTGGGGCTGCCTGTCGGCTTGGCATGCAAGTGACAGGGCTACACACATTAGGTTTGTATTTTATTTTTTATAACTTTGTTTTTATTGAGGATACATCAAATCAGTTACATTTATCATTTTATCAAATAAAATAAAACAAAACAAATCATAAAACAGACATTTACAAGTACTTAGACAAACAAAAAATAAAAACAAAAAACATATTTACATATTACCTGTTTAGACCTTTGTGGGGGTGCACATTAACCTCATTTTCTTACATCATCACATCCCTTCTCTTAAGATTATATATATTATCCATTTTTCCCATCGTTTTTAGAGATCTTCCCTTATTTTCAGTTTGAATGTTAATTTTTCCATGTCTTGAATATTGTCCACTATATTTCTCCACTGTTTATAGTCCGGTGTGTCAGTCTTGAGCCAGTTCCTGGTGATAGCCTTTTTCCCAGCCGCTAGGAGGATTTTGACTAGATAACAGTCTCCTGGATGTACAGTTTCCTCCATATGACCCAAATCATTAGGTTTTATTTTAATTGAATTAAAATAGTATTTAAATGGTAATAAGGTAGGCAAAATAAGCTTCGCCTTCAGCCCATACCTTTACGGCCAAAAGTGATTTTGTTGACTTTATTGTACAGTATGTTTAACTGTTATGTTAAAATAAATCATGTGTTAATCATGCTAAGCATTTATTTTTTCTGTTTTGCATGTGTCTATAGTCATTGACTTCTCACAACCACTGGTGACAGAGAAGAGGGAGGTACAGGGAGCAAGGGAACAAGAGAACCATAAAGAGAGAGACGGAACAGAGAAATCAATATGGAGAGACAAGAAGAAGAGATCAGGGTGGGTAGGTAGGCATGGAAGAGAGACAAAGATTACGAAGAGGGAAGGAGAGAAAGACAAGAAGTCAATAGAGGGACAGATAGAATGAAAGAGAGGTGATGAGAGCAAGGATTCTCAGAGACAGGCTGCCAAGTTGAAGCCAGGACATTTGACGGGCCACGATTTGCTCTTTTATGGGCTAGAGAAGAACATGCAGGCTCCGATCTGATCACCACTACAGCATCGAACACAGATAGGACTTCAGAGACTCGCTCCATGTTTGTTAAACTGGTTCTTCTTTCAAGGTGTGGTCATGTTTCATTTGGTAGTAACACAGCATAGATGCTGGTTAAAGTGACTCATTTTACCGTCTAGTGTCATGTGCTGTACTACCCTTGCTATTCCCATAACTGCTGCACAAAATAATTTCCTTCGGGATCTATCTTTATCTCTCTCTATCTCTGTCTGTCTGTCTGTCTGTGACGATCCAATTTAGTCGTTATACATACCAATTCCTGATTCCTGTGTGTCACTGCTAACTCCTACAGTTGGTCATAGGGTGAGCACAGACAGTCAATCATGAGTCTCCGTCGATACGGATGATGTCAACTTTCTCCTATTTTGAAAATTGTGTTGATGGACAGTGGAGCGTGTCTGCTGCTGAGGTTGGAGCCACCCAGCAGTGTGAGTCATCAGCATGTAGTGGATAAACAGCCAGATAGTGACAGAGGGAGAAGAGGTTCCGTTTCCGCTGATGAGAGAAATCAACAAGACTAACAGGGTCTAAAATCCCCGCTAATGGCACCTAGAGGTTGTGCCACTAGGTCTGTCTGCTCTGCTCCTTAACACACAACACAACCGAAAGGTGGTTTGAACTGACTGACATATCCATCCTTAGAGCCCTGTGTTTTCTCTTGTGCAATCTGCCTATTACATAGATACTGAGTAGTCTTAGGCCATAATGAAATTCCCCTCCTGACTAAATTGCTTCAAGACAAATGACAAAATACTTACGATGCAATTCCAATAATTGCCCACAACATGTGCCTACAAAGCACTGTTTTGTACAATAGGCGATAGGTGTGAGCTGGGATCAATAACCTTTTTACAGTGTGACTTTGCAGGAGTCTCGCCGTCTATAAGAGGCTCTGTCTGGGTGTCCGGAGCTAATCTTGCACAATGCTGGACCCGTTCAGTGCCAAATTTCTTGTGCACACTGCTAATAGGCCACAGCTCATTTACAGTACCATGTTGTAGTACTGTAGGTGGTGGCCTGCTATTAGTATGGTGCTTATAACCTCAGATCTCAAACTGAGAAAATTAAGCCACGCCAATAAATCAGCACAGAAGAATGAACAGCATGGTATTACTTTAATTGTACTATAATGATAGCAGGCCACAATAACAAATGAGCCGTAGCTCACAAACTCAAATGGATAGACTGTGTGTGTGTGTGTGTGTGTGTGTGTGTGTGTGTGTGTGTGTGTGTGTGTGTGTGTGTGTGTGTGTGTGTGTGTGTGTGTGTGTGTGTGTGTGTGTGTGTGTGTGTGTGTGTGTGTGTGTGTGTGTGTGTGTGTGTGTTTGTTTTATTTAACCTTTATTTAACAGGTGAAGTCCCACTGAGATTGAAATCTCTTTTACCAGGGAGCCCTGGCCAAGAATGCAATCAAGCAAGGATTACGACATAACATTACAATAAAACCCAATGCACAAAATATATTAAATACATTAATACAAACTCAAGTAGACCTTGGTTTTTAGCGTCTAAAGTACGTTTTTAAAATCATCCAAATCAACCAAGTGCTCCAGTTTACTGTCACTCTGGAGCTGATTCCAGGACCATAAAACTAAAAGCCACCCTCACAAATAGGTGTGTGTGTGTGTGTGTGTGTGTGTGTGTGTGTGTGTGTGTGTGTGTGTGTGTGTGTGTGTGTGTGTGTGTGTGTGTGTGTGTGTGTGTGTGTGTGTGTGTGTGTGTGTGAGAGAGTGTGTGTGTGTGTGTGTGTGTGTGAGAGTGTGTGTGCGTGTGCGTGTGTGAGAGTGTGTGTGCGTGCGCAGGACGAACTGTTCTATCGACAGACTGATATTGTCATCAAGCAACTGAACTTTGTCGTTTCAAACTTCGTCGTTTCAAACCACTTCTGTCTGATTGGGTGTAAGGAGCACCAAGTATAGGGTCACTATTGGGGATTTTTGATTCTTACGGCTGAGCTCCATCGACGATTAACCTCATTCACTGCTAGAATAAATCTAACCTTTTCAAGTAGTCACAGAATATTTATCTCCAGTATGATCGATGCCCTGATGGTTGCTAATCACGGAGGATTTCACTGTGCTCCCGTTCGCTTTTTATACGACATTGAAAATAGCATGTCTCGCCAAAAATACATTGTATAACAGGAGCCGAGATACAGTTATGTGAACAAAAAATACATTTATAAATAAAAATAAAGAAAGAAAATACAAAAGAGACGTCACGACATGTCCTGTCCTCTTTGTCCCACATTTGGAATTAGTCCTATAAAGTTCATAGCCTACAGTAGTAGTATTCCAAATGGAATCAAATGAACTTGTCCAATAATAATTGCCCATCCCGCACAATATTGTGCAGGATGAATTGATTTTGGTAGTTTCTGATTTAATGTCTTTGAGGTGGAAA